>NW_013666504.1:38861-39992 GCF_000517525.1 Limulus polyphemus
ATGCCAAACAACTTGCAGCATTCATGGAACACAGCTGATTCCCAGTTATGGCCTTGATCAGAATGCAGTTCATATGGCATACCTAATATGAAGAAGAAATCACTAATAGCCGAAGCTACAGTTGTAGCTTCCTGATTTGGTATTGCATATGCCTCAGGCCACTTGGTGAAATAATCCATCACCACACAAATGTACTTGCTTCCAGCACGAGTTTGTGGCAAAGGGCCAGCAATGTCAATGGCTACTCTTTCCATTGGTGCGCCAGCTTGATATAACTTCATTGGAGCACATCCCTTATGCTTAGGTCCCCTTTTAGCACAACATGTACTACAGGTCCTGCACCATTCTTCCACATCTTGCCTCATACCTATCCAGTAAAACCTCTGCCATAGGTGACTCAATGTCTTCTTAACTCCAAGATGTCCTCCTGTTAAACTATCATGAGATTGACACAGCACAACTTCCCGTAACTTTCTCGATATAACGGTTTTCCAGGTCGTCACTTTCCCATCTGCAGTTCCCATCTCTGGACAAGAATACCATCTTCAAGCTTCAACTGGTCCCATTGTGCCCAATAGATCTTTGTCACAGGGCTTAAGCTAGACACTTTCTCCCAAGCAGGGCACAAAACATTTCCTTGTAGAAAATCAATTATTGGCTTCAAATCTTGGTCTTTCTCCTGTTCTGCTTTAATATGTATACTTGGTTCCACTTCACCATCATGAACTTGTTCGGTCACTTTGACGTCAGCTTGATGGCACCTGGTTAGTTCAACCTCTCTTTTGCAGCAATGTCTGCAGTCATTTTTTTTGCAGGGTCTTCGGCTCAGTCCGTCGACATTTCCATGAGATTTTCCTTCTCTGTATTCAATATCATATTTATACTAGTCTATTTTTTCCGATCCAATGTGCCAGTTGTCCCTCTGGGTTATTTAATGATCTTAACCACCGTAATGCAGCATGGTCTGTCCTGATGGTAAACCTAGCCCCATAGAGGTAAGGATGGAAACATGTCAGATTCTTTACTATAGCAAGGAGTTCCCCTCATGTTACCCAGTAGTTCCTCTCTAATCTACTCAGGACCCTACTGAAGTAGGCCACCACATGTTCGTTTTCACCCACTTTCTGAGAA
>NW_013666504.1:40929-56242 GCF_000517525.1 Limulus polyphemus
AAATCGTCCTTTAATGTATTTAATTCACTTTGAAATTTACTAATATTTTCCATTTGTACTTCATGCTGATGTTGTACTCTCTTTCCTTGTTCTTCTCACCACTGTTGCTGACTTTCCTGTGGTTGCTGCTGACATTCCCGCAACTGCTGGAGACTTCCTTCTTGTTTCTTTTCTGGTTCTTTTTGTTTCCTTTCTTGTTCCAGTTGCCACTGGTGCTGGTTTTCTTGCCACTGCTGCAGTCTCTCTTCTTGTTCATTTTCTCGTTCTTCTTGTTTCTTTTGCTGTTCTTGTATTGCTGCCATCAAATCTGCTAAGTTTTTTTTTCTTTTCCGTCCCACTCTCTGACACCAATTTGTTACGTATCTGCTTGATTGTTTGTTTCCGGTAGAAATTTTTCCAAGGTTCTTCAGCAATACAAGTCCTTTCTTGATTAAACCACAATCAGTACGTTTCTCGTCACTTTAAACTTAACAACTTTTATAATACACGCTATAAATCACAGCGATTCACAATCTCGATTACTTCGCTCTCGACGAGTGCAAAACACACACTTTATGACTCACTAGCTCGAAACTAACAGAATCATAAATTACATGGAACTCAAAGTAACTACTGCTCTCTCTTCATTCATATCACTGCTGGTTTTCTCTGCCAGGCTTATATACTAACGAAGAGGGCACCTCGAACACACTCGGATTTCCCCGATCATTCGAGAAACTCATCACGTACGCTATTAGCGCTAAACACGCCAGCAGCATCACGTGACTTCCGCTTTCGTAACAATATCAATTTGCAATGAAATCACTGACTGTACTAATTTTTAACAACACATGGCATTACTTGTAACGAAGTTGTAATAGGTTCATGTTATCTAAATATTTGATACACAGCAATGGAAATAATTATGGAAACACACACATACAGTAACAACGAGTAATGATAACACACGCCTGCCTGCGTTGGTTTATTCTCTTGAAATTTTTATATGTTCTACAGTAATTCTTGTACATTGAATTTGAAAATGATATCCATATTTCTCCATGACATACAGATTTTTCAACAAACGTCATATGTACTTTTACGTAAGTGAATCATTGTCATTGAAATCGGGTTACATTTTGTTATGCTTAAAATGTTGACAACCACTGGCTATAGATTTCTCTAGACCAATCGTGATGTGAGAGCCTTATCAATCATTTATGGACCCACGAGAAACACACCGGTTAACAGGCCGCATGACATGTCATTTCTGGATAGTATTTGTTTTTGCGTGCACTTTGACATTATTTGTTTCTATTCAATATTATTTATTCGTCGCTATGGCAACGAGAGGTTTTGTAAATGACCCAAACATGTTCTGTTATATTCGTGGTAAATTTGTTGTGAAGTTTGTTTGTAATTAAGCATAAAGCTACACAATGGGCTATCTGTGCTCTGCCCACCACGGGTATCGAAACCCGGATTCTAGCGTTGTAAGTCCGCAGAAATACCGCTGTGCCACTGGGGGCTTGTTGTAAAGAAACAAAGGCAAAACATTACAGAATTCGTCAAAAAAGCGTGTTACGTGTATTTTGGAATAAAACTTGGGAACCAAGACAATTCATGGGCTTCACACAAAATTTGTGTCCAAGAGTTGAGACAATAGACTAAAGGTAAGAAAATGTCTTTGCTTTTTGGAATTCCAGTAGTTTGGCGTAAGTCTATAAACCACAGGGATGACTGCTATTTTTGCTCATGTGACTTGCAATGCTACAACACTCGAAATAAAAAGGAAATTTCTTATCCAAACCCTTAATCTGCTATAAGATCTGTTGCTCATGGACCTGATGTACCTGTACCTACTCCACCGGAGACTCTTGATACAGTATCATCTGATTCTGAATGTGATGTCAGGCCCAGCATGGCCAGGTGATTAGGGAGCTTGACTCACAATCTGTGGGTTGCGGGTTAGAATCTCCATCCCACCAAACATGTTAGCCTTTTCAGCCATGGGGGCATTATAATGTGATGGTCAATCCCACTATTCGTTGGTAAAAGAGTAGCCCAAGAGTTGGTGGTGGGTGGTGATGACTAGCTCCCTTCCCTCTAGTTTTACAAAGCTATGGTTGTTACATTGACGTATTTACTGTCAGGTTATTAATTCACCACATTTTCTGTGTGTTTGGACCACACTCTTACTGGAATTTGAATAATTTCCTAATGATTCACGTGCCTGAGAAAATGGATCATCGATCAGCATCTGCCTGAACTTGTCAGCAGTCATAGTGCCATCAATTCTATGTAGATCACCAACACTACTGGCTGAGATGCAGCCCCATACTTCTACTGAACCTTCCCATCAAGCTTTCCTATGATAGTGTTCTTCTCTTAGCCAGTTTTATGTACCCTCTTCAGAGTCTTGTATATAGCCCCTACTGAAACAGTCTTGTCACAGTTTTGTGTATGGAGTATCCTTAACTAGACAAAACTTTGAATTCTAAACGCTTGTCTTGCACTATATTAATTCTTGGAACTGTGACTAGATTCACACTACCACTATTTGCATAGTATGACTGCCTCACTTTTTAGGTTTTATACGAATGTGGGATTTTCTGATTGGTTGGATGGCAGTCAATCACAAGGTAAACTATCAGTGGCACAGTTCACTTTCACACAATAAAAAGGTGGCATTCCCACACTATATATATATATTCTTATATCCCCTTTCCTTACCGTTTCTACAATGATTCCTAATACTTATTATCGACCTTTTAGTAGAAACAAGGATTTTTCTTCAATACATTTGATATTAAACAAAACATCTTCATCTAGACTATCATAATCATTTTAAATATCTATTGCCTTCATTATATAGAAAGTATGACATAACAAAATACAATGCAGACTTACCTAAAAGGTATGGCCATCCGGTGGATGTGCCCAAAGCAAATTGAACCCCAAATACTTGTGAGAGGAAAAGCCCTATTGTTAAAGCTAGTTGATTGAGAGTACCTAGAAATATATGTTTAAATTATACAAGTCTTGAAATTATCAAACACAATAACAAATGCTTTACATTTTCTTTTTTATAAAACAATATTAGCAGACTTTAGTCATTACACATCAACACATGATAAAAACACGTTAATATTTAGGTTAGTTTAAATACTTCTTAAAGCTACATTTACAGAGCACAGAAATATAGCAATTTGTTTGTTTCTCTTTGATAGATTGTTTAGGCAGAGTATTTATGATGAGTACACTAAAATGGGCGGCAACTGCCTGTTGTAGAAAAAACATATGTAAAGGACGACGTTTTGAAAGTTGTGTATTTCTACAACAGGCAGTTGCCGCCCGTTCCAGTGTACTTATCAATTTGTTTGTTTGTTGTTAAGCATAAATGGCACAATGAGCTACGAGAGCTTTACCACCCGCAGATATTGAGCATTGTTTTCTAGTATTATATGTCCTCTAGCTTATTTCTGAGCTACTAGGAATCAATCTATTATAACAATACTCAATACTAAAAATGCGCGCGCACTTCATTTTAAAGGCCTGGCATGCCCAGATGGTTAGGGCGCTCGACTCGCAATTGTGGGTCGCGGGTTCGAATCCCATCCCACCAGACATGCTCGCCCTTTCAACCGTGGGGGCGTTATAATGTGACGGTCACTCCCACTATTCGTTGGTAAAAGAATAGCCCAAGAGTTGACGGTGGGTGGTGATGACTAGCTGCCTTCCCTCTAGTCTTTCACTGCTAAATTAGGGACGGCTAGCGCAGATAGCCCTCGTGTAGTTTTGCGCGTACTTCGAAACAAATCAAAATTCATTTCAACAGATGTAAACATATTTTAGCAAACATTTTGTACAACATATTAAAAGCTTAAACTAAAGTTATTAAAAGGGAATAACGTTAGGTCGCAGGATAACACTATTTATTTATTTACTGATAGTATTAAGTATGGTGAAGTTTAGCCCTAACTAAACTAAAACAAATAACGTACACAAGTTACAGTATGAATTTCTCGCTATACCGAATATAAGCCATACTTAATAAAGGCTTAACTAATGTTAGGCCTAAGACAAGTGGACTTGTACGTACTATTTGGGGATTTCGGTGTCTGCGATTAGAATTATTTTGTTTTAGCCTAGAAATCCTTTGTTTAAAGATGTAACGTTACAATAAATATACTAATCTGACCGCAAAATGTTTTTTGGGTCTCTGCTAATTAATACTAATATTAATAAAACAAATACTTATGTCAAACAAAATAAAAATACTAAAAAAAACAAAAATACAAAATTAATGTGATACTGTCCGTAAACCATGTGGCTCATTAAGATCAACATTTTATCCAACTCGTTAAACTAAATTATATATAAGTGAATGCACAAAGTGTTCATTAAATAGTGAGCATATACATATATTTTCTATTTATTGTTATTCCTTACTATCTTGAAAGTTGAATGTGTCATTGATCATTAGCTTAGTATTTTATTTTTAGTAACATTTGGCAAAAACAAAATTCAAGCAAACTGAATATACAATTACAGGAGACTTTATAGCATGTATTATATATCCCATAGAACTATCAGCTTGATCATTCACACCTCAAAGTATGGTTAAAAGTAATCCTAAATAGCTTTAAACACAAGGTTGAGAATGAGCTGTCAGAAGATCGAAATGACATTAGACGTTGTCAGGACACGCGAGAGAGCACATTCAACCTTAGCATGTTAGGTGAAAGAGCCATAGAAATTAGAAATACAAAGAAATATTTATATATGCTTCATAGACTTTCAAAAAGCTTTTGACAGGGTTAACCACGAGAAGTTAATAGATACCTTGCAGCACATTGGGGTAGATCAAGCAGATATCAGAAAATTCTGAAGAATTTATACCGGAGTTAAGAAGCAGTAGTTCGAATTGGCAGATAACTAAGTAGTTGGTTTACAGTTAAGAAATGCTTACGTCAAGGGTATGTCCTGTCATCTACATTAATTATCTGTATGCAGAGTGGTAGATGAAAGAGATAATTACTGATACAGAATGGAACAAAATTAGTGGAAATAGAATTTGTAATGATAGGTATGCTGATGGTACAGCATTTATGGATAAAGCTGATAAAAGATAAAACGGTTACTTACCAAGCTTGTTAATAAATGTAATTTAGGGAAATACTTTGGACTAAGAATAAATGTTAACAAAACTAAGCCAAAGCTAATGTCTGTTTGCTTTGAATTTCGCACAAAGCTACACGAGGGCTATCTAATTTAGCAGTGCAAGACTAGAGGGAAGGCAGCTAGTCATCACCACCCACCTCCAACTCTGGAGCTACTCTTTTACCAACGAATAGTGGGATTGACCGTCACAGTATAATGTCCCCATGGCTGAAAGGGCGAGCATGTTTGGTGGAAGCTAATGTCAAAAAATTTGTTGAAACAAAATGATAGTTGAAATTATTCGAAATATAGTGTATAGATGTATGGTGAAGATCAACTACATAGAAATAAAAACTAACGAGAAAGCATTGGAACGTACAAAAACAAAGTGTCAACTGCTGGTCATATTTTGGAAACGGAGGATGTGCTAATTTGGGCATATAATGCGATCTGAGGGAAAGTTGGTAGAGATACTGATGGGTAAAGTTAAAGAAAAGAGAGCGAGAGGCGGTTCATTGACATTCGAAAATGAATTGGAGATTTGAAGCTTGAATTACGAAAGTTGGTGCAAGCAGCGAGGAAAAAAGAACAATGAAGAACCATAGACTTCGGTCCTCAGAACTGGGAGAATACCATGATTAATTGATACAAACTATATTAGTATGGAGGTGGTCACTACTCATTACTACGCTTGGGATCATCATTGTGTATATATTTTTCAGTAATGGCGTCATGCTAATATAATTCCCAGTGGTGTAGGAAGGAATTGCAAAATGGGAGTGCTTGGCTAGACATACAGATTTTACAATGAGAGATTGAAAGTACAAGGAGCTGCTAAAAGCAATCCCCACGCTGCTAAAGGCAGCTCAATCTTTGGCATGCCCCCGAAAATTTACATAATAATATAATTTACAGTTACTATATAAGTCAAATATGTAATTGTGGGGATGCTACAGCGCTCCCAGCACCCTCGGGTCCAACGCCTTTGATTCCATATATGCAATTCTAAATACTGGCACGTTGCATTATTTAATTATTCTATGTACTTCTAGAAAAAGTGCTGCTGTTAATAAAATTGTATTTTATAAAAAATTTATAATAATCCATAACTTCCATTCTACATTTTATTATATACATAAATGTATAACTGGAATTAACCAGCCATTACCTTTACTTAAGATGCCCTTGTTAGACTCAAAATTATTAATTTCATTTTACACATGACTTATCTGGTATTGTAGTATTTGAACTCATTTTAGTAGTTTCAAGTATTGCGTTAAATGTGTTATACTGGATCGATTTCTCACCATACATGTGCGAACGCCCCATGGTGGCGCTGTGTAGTCATTTTTTGAGATGTCAACTTAGGAAAATGTAAAAGTACAAGCTGTAATCAGAGTGATAAAAATTTATTTGGAATGAAAGCGGGACTACAACTGACTATATATATATATTTACATAAGGTGGCTTAAATTAGGCGTCTTGTAATATATTAAATCATAATGGTTTTGGGGGGTAAATCGAAATTTTGATCGCTGGCATCATAATGGTTTGGGGGTAAATCAAAATTTTGATCGCTGGCACCACGCATTAGACAATCAAAGAATCGTCTGTAGTAGGCGTTTAAAAATTTTGTATCTTTCTTATTTATCATGTACGTGTAGACCAAACAAATTTTGGTCATTTCAAGTTCTAATTATTCCAGAATCTCTGAAATTTCAAAATTTCTTGTTTACACGGTGATTTTAGAAATGTATGACCCGTTACTTTTATTTTACTTGATAATATGAACGTCATTATCTTTACACAAGGCCAGAGTAATTACAATTGTTATTACAGTTTGTTTTGAGAACAAATTATAAATGGTGGAGTACAAAGTTTGTAAGAACTGTAAGCAAAAGTTATCAATTTTTTTTTTTTAAAGAAAACACTTACCTAAGCCACCCCGTAATGTAAGTGGGGATATCTCCGAAAGATACATTGGCACTAGGGCAGTGTTCAGGCCTGAATGTCAAGAAAAAACAACACGTCAGTTAATGTAAACAAATGTAGTGTAAAGTTGGGCCATATTTAGACCGTAGAATACATACGTTGTTTTTATTCAACAAAATACATACTCTCATTTTTTCCCGCCAAGAAGTCAATTAATCACTTTCATCAAAAATATCGATTTACTCCAGATATGTTATCTGAAAACACTCCATAGAATGAAATAGCTATAAAATACTCCATAGAATGAAATAGCTATAAAATACTCCATAGAATGAAATAGCTATAAAATACTCCATGGAATGAAATAGCTATAAAATACTCCATAGAATGAAATAGCTATAAAATACTCCATAGAATGAAATAGCTATAGTTGTCGAAAACCATGGGCGCAACACTGACAAAGGTATTGTTCATATGAGAAATTATAGCATATTTTTTGAAATGTCCTTTGCAATTTTATGTGGTCAATTACATATGTAAACTTCAAGTGTTAGATAATTGGGTCGTTAAATAAGTTCTTAATTGTTTAATTATTTGAGTAGGCTGACGACTATGGCTTTAAGCTTTAGTATCACAATAAAAAGTTATGTTTTTACTGAACTTTATGATATGTAGTTGGATTTTCTCCATTTACATTAAAAGCAAAATAAAAACAAAAACAACACTTAAATATAGAACTTTCGAAAATCAAAACTGTTAGTACAATGGCAAGAGGAAATCAATAAAAACAGGGCTATCATCTAAAACCAAAGTATAAGATTTTTCCAAGTTTTACTTGAGAATCAAATTGATAAAATAAACAACATTATTCAATAGCATCTCCATCGAGATAAACAACATAATCATTACATTTCAGCTTAGCCTTAAAGACAAAAAATAACCATACAATATTTGGATATTGAATAATAGAGAGGAATTCAATTACTTGGAAAGTTACACCCACATTTTTCGAAAAAAAAAACAAAACAACAAAAACATACGGTTACTGGTCACACAATCTAACGGTAATAGAATAAAAAGACAATAGAATAATAGAATGTAATAGAATAAAAAGAATTACTGATTTTACTTACCACAATTAAATCCTATAAAAAGGCGTCCGAATATAAGCATCTCTATACTATGAGATAACTTACTGAATCCCATGAGAGCGCCTCCCAAAATTCCCATGATATTGTTGACAAGCAATCCTCCTTTTCTGTGGTAGGAAGGAAAAACAACAACAACAACAAAAAAAGAAATTAATATGAAAACAGTAACATTTTTTTCTCCCACTGACCTCAAACTGTTGGCTTGGATCATTAGAGAAAATTATTTCACTGTCCATATTCATTTTATGAATAAAATAAACAGGGGTTCTGAATATGAAGAAAAATATTAATATATCAATTCTTGTTTTATCATAGAATCGTTATCAAACTTTCCAAGATACATTGTTTTTGTGAGGAATGGTTTGTTGAAAACAGATCGGTTTAAAAATATTCTACGTTGAACGCAACACACTGTTAACAGAAATGTTGCCTTCCAATTTACTTTTCAAAGAAAAGGTTCTATTTTTTACTTTTATTTTTTAAAGAAGCTAAACAGACTTGTTTAGCACAATATTAGAAATCTTCACGATTCCTTATACGATATGCAAAACTAAAAACGTCAGTGTAGTATGTTACGGAAAATTAGTTTGTTTGAAATGTTCTTTTCCGTTAACCCACATGTTCAGACGATGAGAAGTTAACAAAAAGACTAGCACAATCTACATGTGAATATTGGGTGATGTATTTTTTACTCCCAAGAAAAAAAAAGGTTGATTTATCATTGCATAAAACGTAAAAACAAACAAAAAACCTGTCTCTCTTGGAATTTTCCTATACATACTCCTACTGCAGCAAGTTTCGTTTTCCAGTTCTAGGGACTGGAAGCACTGTATAGGAACTACCGAAGTGACACCACCTCGAGACCAGCCTTTTCCCTGTTCTCAACTAGAAGATTGGAAAGAAAGGGCTGCGTTCTGAATCAGTTTATTTTTATTTTCGGTCAGATACGATTCGAAGTTAAAGTTTTATTGCAGATTTAATACTAATTGAAGAATGCTTTTAAACTATCTTGTTCTAGGCAGTTTTTTCTTTTCTGACGTCAAAAAAGATTGGACATCACATTATCAGTAAAGTTTGCGACGAATAAGATATATTGGTGCAACAATTTTTTAGGTTTCCGCTATCAGGGCCACAGTGTCCATTATGCAGAATATGTATTTGTGTATAGTGTATGTGTAACAAAAATGAAACAAATATTTCAATTGATGGTCACTAAACTGTCTTTTGATAAAGTTCATGACCATTAAAGCATAATATCCTTGATCTTCCAAACCACCCCAGTCTCCCGTTGGAATAGCGGTAAGTCTACGGATTTACAACCCTACAATTAGGGGTTCTATTCCCCTCGGTGGACACAGCAGACAGCCTGATGTGGCTTTGCTAAAGATGGACACAGCAGACAGCCTGATGTGGCTTTGCTAAAGACATAGACTACCCTTGCATATTTTGTTTTAATTACTAGCGGCGTTCACGACTATGAAAATAAAAAAAAACAACAACATAAAAATGATTCAGTAACTTTATACAAACAATCCTTTGTTCAAGTCTTCATTTTGTCTCCCAAACTAGAGGTGCTGTATTTCTCTATGTACCTTCAATTACCTACACATCTTCAACCTTGTCAACATTTCATCAAAACGCAGCACAACCTATCCCCAGCTTTGGGATTAAGTGCTGTCTTTAAATTGTATGGATAATGTAAGTTTACAGAATTGCACCGAGTATACCGATACATAATAGATAGATATAAATATCTACACAAGCGCATGCCTCCATTATTCAAACACGATGTCAATAAATAGTTTGCAAAAGTTATGATATTCACACGTGTATACTCATTCTATCTTTCTTACGTTAAAAAACAAACAATCAAACTCTGTCATTAAGGTTATCGAAACCGGTTTTTAGCGTTATAAGCCCCTCAGACTTACCGTTGAGTCACTGGATGGCTGTTGTCTAACCAACAGTGAAACAGTAAGCAGAACATAATATATCACCATACAACTGTTCGTTTTTATCGTTATACAGAAGTTATACACAAACAAAATGATCTAAGCATGAGAGTTGTAAAAAAGCGTGTAGATAAACACACACAAACATGTAGCATGTAGATAAACATACAGAAAAATTTGTGGAGATAATAACTACGAGAATGATGAACACGCGTTAGTATAACACAATAAGAAACATTATTTAAGATCTGCTACCAAGTATCTATGCATTTTATGTCAGTATCTTGGTTATCAAGAAAACGGCAAAACACAAGTTTAAAGAATAAATACGAGAAACTGTAATGATGTTCAGTCATTTAATCGTCTAGAAAAAGCATAGCTCGTTTGATGAAGATTCAATTAAAAATGTAAACTTTCTTATGACTTTTCTAGATTATCATCTGGTTTTATTATCAAGTACAAGCAAAAGTATCCATCCCCAGTGACGGGAAAAATTTAAATTAATCTGGAAAAAGTACCCGTCCCCAGTGACGGGAAAAAGTTAAGTTAATCTTGCAAAAGTACATGTCTACAGTGAGGGGAACATTTAAGCTAATCTAGCAAAAGTACGTGTCTTCAGTGACGGGAAAATTTAAGCTAATCTAGCAAAAATACGTGTCTTAAGTGACAGGAAAAGTTTAAGTTAATCTGGCAAACGTACCCGTCCCCAGTGACGAGAAACATTTAAGTTAATCTAGCAATAATACCTGTCTCCAGTGAGGGAAAAGTTTAAGTTAATTTGGTAAAAGTACCTGTCTCTAGTGAGGGAAAAGTTTAAGTTAATCTGGTAAAAGTACTTATCTCTAGTGAGGGAAAAGTTTGGGTTAATCTAGGGAAGTACCCGTCCCCAGTGATGGAAAAATTAAGTTAATCTAGCAAAAGTACGTGTCTTCAGTGACGGGACAATTTAAGCTAATCTAGCAAAAATACGTGTCTTAAGTGACAGGAAAAGTTTAAGTTAATCCATCAAAAGTATTTGTCTCCAATGAGGGAAAAGCTTAAGTTACTCTGGAAAAAGTACCTGTCTCTATTGAGGGAAAAGTTTAAGTTAATCTGGTAAAAGTACCTGTCTCTAGTGATGGACAGTTTAAGTTAATCTAGGAAAAGTACCCGTCCCCAGTGACGGGAAAAATTTAATTAAATAGCAAAAGTACGTGTCTTCAGTGATGGGAAAATTTAAGCTAATCTAGCAAAAATACGTGTCTTAAGTGACAGGAAAAGTTTAAATTAATCTAGCAAAAGTACCTGTCTCCAGTGAGGGAAAAGTTTAAGTTAATCTAGCAAAGTACCCGTCCCCAGTGACGGGAGAAATTTAAGTTAATCTATCAATTTAAATTATTTCATGGACTTTACAGACGTTAATTGTGTTGCACTCTTGGTTTCACTCTTGTTGAGCTACTTATACCGCCCACCGCGAAGGATAGTTTTTGAGCACTTCAGCCATGCTAAGAGCCGCTCAACAATAACATATGATAAATCTATATTTTTATTCTTTAAGTTACGTCACATTTTGAAATGTGAATGATAGTGTGATTAATTCCTAACAGTTTAGTGTAGAATATCCTGCTTGCGAAATAAAATTTGGCATCAACATTATCCATGTTCGTTCTTACGTCATTACAAAGGTAAATGTTGAGCTTTGCCTTCGTAGCTTTTCAACGCAGATCGGTAAGCTGCCGCCGTAAATGGGAGACAGACGAACGCTCGGACAGACACCACGGTTCGCAATATATATATCAGTTTTTAGCATCTGGAGTTTTTTGTTTCTGATGTTATATTAACTCACGATGTTATGTTTGTAGCGGTCAGGATTACAGAGACGATTACTGTTCTCATACGAGTGAACAAACAAACAAATTTTCCCAAACAGATGTTCTGAACAAATTACGTTAACATCAGTATCAAATTACGGAAAAAAAATCGTTATTCTCTACTAATAACTTGGAGAAAGCGATGCATGATTCAAATAAAAACACGGGAAGGGAGAGTATACGGGTTGTAGAATGTATGGATATATAAATATCCATCCAGTTGGAGAATAGATGAACGATTTTACAGGTTAAAGGAGGATCTTTGAAACTTAGCTACATCTTTTAATCTATGTTCTAAAACTTCCTTAAACAAAAATCCCTGTTTGAATACAATTTTTTAAAAGTATACGTAGCTGTTTGCGAACATAACTTTAAAGTTTAAGCTTTTTAGATAATTGACAAATATTCTGTTTCAATACGTTTTATCTCTAGTAGTTGAAAATTTTTTACTCAATAAGTTCTATTATTTGAACTTTGTTTTTTAAATTTAGAAATAATGTCTTTCCAAAGCCTCCTTTCTCCCCACCTAGAGTGAGCAATATTCTTACAGTGCTCCGCTAGTATACTGCGCTACGGGCTTGTTAAAAAAAACAAACAAACAAAAACACTACGAGTGGAGTTATTTTTTTATAGGTTAAACGAAGGGTACAGTACACTGCAGGTGGATATAAAAAATCCAATACGAGTAACGCTATTGTTAGGGTTAAACAATGTAAACATTTTCACGTGTAATATAGGAGTTTCTTAGTTAGGTAATCTTACAAAATAAAATCCAAGGGTTTTAAAAAGATTCATCTCACCTCCCTAACCGATTGGCAATAGTACCTGCTGATATTCCTCCGATCATACCTCCTATTGCAAAAATGGACACTGTAACTGACCACAACAGGTTCCTGAAGTCCTCGGTGATGTATTTACCTGTTCGGTCTCTGTATACCTCCGAAATGAACTCTTCTATGATCTGAAATTCAAGTACTTTAATAAATAAATAATATATCTTTTTGTAATTAAGCACAAAGCTACACAATGTGTTGTCTGAGCTATACCCGTCGAGTTGTAGCGCTACCAACCCACAGACTTGCCCCTGAGCCATTGAAGAACAAATATAACATTAAATAGGCAGTCATAACTAAAGTATAGCAGGTGTTACCAAAGAATAAAATTTAAAACATTAGATAAACCTCACAAGCGAAACAGTTGAATTATCAAAGCTATTATTGCTTTTTGAACAGAACAGAATCCAAAGTATACATTTTAAATACTAGCATTTTGTTAAGAGACACGTGTTACTTAAAATAAAAAAATACAGCCAACATCTTTTTTAGAAGGCAAGAAAGACGTACAATGATTTCAGAAAACAATGGAAACTCTTGCTCAAAGAGAAATAACATGGTGTTGGAACATCATGGTCTCTTAAAACAACACTAATAATGGTTTCTAACGAAGGCATAAAGATGCTGGAAGTTTTCAAACCTTTCAGGGATTGAGCAGATAAGCGTTTTTTGGCTCCAAGAATATTTCGAAGGAACTAAGATATGATGAATGCAACGACAAGGACAGATAATAATAATAAACTTGCTCCCTTGTGCTAGAAAAACTAATTCTTTAGCATTGTGGGTAGATGCACCTTGAAGAACATCACCCACGTTATAAAAGGGTGAATCTGGCCTCCTTCTGTTGTCTTTTTATATGACTAGCTGTTATTGTGTTTTTCTATACCAAACAAACATGGCCACACTCAAAGTGAAACTGCATGCCCCCTTACAGTTGGAATCCAACACTCCGTTTATATGTTTCTCTGGGCTATGTTCATTTAAAAAACATCTTCTTCAATGTTTATTGATCTAACCGGATCATCTTTTGCACTATTTCCGAGTTATTTCTCAGCTTGTAGTCAATGTCTTTCTCGGAATAATAAACGATTCGTGTGTATAGTCACTCAACCATAACATTCCAGATGACTTAGGCTGACTCATATTTAGGTTGGTGGTGTCTTCCGATTAACTTCAGCGTGGTTCGATGTGTGGCAGTCTCGATTACATATGATGATTTTGTCTTTTGTGTTTTATAGTTTTGTCCAACGCAAATACACGTTGACATCATGTCAAAGATTGCTATTGTTGCTTTTTATACATAAACAATGTTTGTAATTTTGGTTGCAGATGTATTTGCCAAACGGATCTTTAGATGTTTGTTAGATCCTTACAGAAAGGAATGGTGTCTCAAGCTGAATGAATAGCTTAAACAGTTACGTTCTTCATAAAATTCAAGTACACTGCAATTGTGGTGTAGCACATTAGAGCAATAATTGCAATATTAAAGCTCATTATCTTTATTTATGCTGTGCTAATACTACCGAGGATGTCCTAGGTTCCTATTTTTCTTTTAAGTTGACTGCAATTATAGGAGATTTGGAGGATTATAGAAGATCAAGAGAGTTAGGCAAACAAGAAATTAAGAAATCACAAAAACTATGAGAAAAGGTTCGCCGAAAATGTAAAAAAATTAATAGTAAGGATTTCTTTAAATACACTAAAGGTAAGCAAAATATTAGAATGAGAATACGAGTTTTGAGGGATGATAAAGGAAGGCGAATATCTAATGATTAAGGAGTGGCTGGGTTAGTAAATTCTACGTTTTCTTCAGTTTTTATTAATGAATATTTAAGCACTATTCCACATCTTGATCATTTGATAAATGTAAACGAGATCAAACAATATGACTGCATTAATTCTGAGCTGGTTAAGAAAAAATTGGGAAGTTTAAAAGATGATAAGGCTCCTGGGCCAGATAATATTTCCCCAAGAGTTTTGAAGGAGGTTAAGGATTGGATATGTGAGCCGTTTGCCACTTTTTTCTGTAAGTCCTTGAATAGTGGGAAGGTACCAGAGATTGGAAATTGGCTGATATTACTCCTCTTTTCAAGGTAAGTGATAAATATTGTTCCAGTAATTATAGATTCATTAGTCTTACATCATCTGTGGGGAAAGTTTTGGAAAGTATTATAAAAGATGCTTTGCAAAGTCATTTAACAAAGTTTAGAATTTTATTGAATAGTCAACATGGTTTCACTAAGGAAAAAATCTTGCCTCACAAATCTTTCGAAATTCTTTGAATTGCTGGAAACCGTTCTGAGAAGGGCTACTGGGATGATACCTGGGATGGAAAGGTTTTCATACGATAATAGATTAAGATCTCTGAAACTGTTTTCTCTTGATGAAAGAATAATTCGAGGGGATCTGTTTCTTTGTTTTTGTAATTAAGCACAAAGTTACACAATGGGCTA
>NW_013666504.1:56659-70195 GCF_000517525.1 Limulus polyphemus
TAGTTTGCAATAATTCTTTAGCATTGTGGGTAGATGCACCTTGAAGAACATCACCCACGTTATTGTTTTTGTAATTAAGCACAAAGTTACACAATGGGCTATCTGTGCTCTGCCCACCACGGGTATCGAAACCAGGATTCTAGCGTTGTAAGTCCGCAGACATACCGCTGTGCCACTGGGGGGGGGGCGAGGGGATCTGACTGAGGTGTTTAAGAAAATGGTGACAATGATAAGACTAGAGGACACAAATTTAAATTTTGGCATGGTAAGAGTTTCTTCCGCTGGGTGGTTGACCTTTGAAATGGGTTATCGTCAGGTGTGGTGTATGCAGTTAATTTAAGGGAAGGCTTGACAAATATTTGAATGGTAAGGACTGGCTTGGAGTCTTTTATATTTATTTTTAGAGTTTAGCATAACGGATGGAACAGCTTAGATGGGCCAATAAGTCTTTGTTGTTTTCAAATTATATGTATGTATGGACATGTATGTATATATATGTGTGTGTGTGCTTTGCATTTCTCTTGTGTTCATTACATTATAAATATATTTCGTGCAAAAGAACTGTGATATATATATATATATATTCTTCTGTTCACACGTGTAATGGTGGAATTATATTGTTGAAAGGTCAGGAATCCATTATATACTACAAATACAGATGTTGCCTATGGTGCCATAATTATAGCACCTGGACAATACGCTACTGTATTAGTAATTCTTATAAAGTGCGATCAATCCTCCTTGTAAATTATGCTCTGCTCTGTTGGAAGAGTAAATTATTCAATTATAAAAAACATATTTTTGTACAGAGCCTGTAATAAGGGGACTCACGCTTTACTAGCCTTATATCACATTTTACAGTTTAATTAGTGCACGTATCGATACAAGATAAAATACTTAGTTACTAGCCTTATATCACATTTTACAGTTTAATTAGTGCACGTATCGATACAAGATAAAATACTTAGTTACTAGCCTTATATCACATTTTACAGTTTAATTAGTGCACGTATCGATACAAGATAAAATACTTAGTTACTAGCCTTATATCACATTTTACAGTTTAATTAGTGCACGTATCGATACAAGATAAAATACTTAGTTACTAGCCTTATATCACATTTTACAGTTTAATTAGTGCACGTATCGATACAAGATAAAATACTTAGTTACTAGCCTTATATCACATTTTACAGTTTAATTAGTGCACGTATCGATACAAGATAAAATACTTAGTTTATTGTAATGAGTACAGTGTTGCAGGTTTTAAATACATATTCGAAATTCGGAGCGTTCTGTTAAAATAGCATACAATATTACCGATGTTGTTTTCATAAAGTTTATCTGACATCATTGAACTTTAATCGATACTTTGCCACGTAAGAAAAGTCTTCACACACTCGTTTCAAAGTCTACTTTGTTATATGCTCAATCTGTGTTGAAATCATGCATATACAACTGAGGCACCCATCCTACGTCCAGGGTAATAACGATTAAATCATGCATATACAACTGAGGCACCCATCCTACGTCCAGTGTAATAACGATTAAATCATGCATATACAACTGAGGCACCCATCCTACGTCCAGTGTAATAACGATTAAATCATGCATATACAACTGAGGCACCCATCCTACGTCCGGGGTAATAACGATTAAATGTAGGACTTGAATTTTCTTGTTTCATTTGGTTGTTGTTTGGTCATGTGATTTGGGAAGATCAGGTACACCTAGACCTCTACCTCCCTCCTTGATTATTGATTTAGTTCTTGAGTGTTGAAGGAACCCCACATTAATTCTTCAGTAGAATACGGTCCGGTAGCAAGGAAAACTCGTTCTTACATCATGCAGTCACTGCATGCGCGTAGCAATAATTCATTCGCACACAAGAGTGACCCTTTTCAGTCCATGTCCATGAATGTATAACGCCGATTTTTCGAGTTCTCTGGTATAAACTTCTCTATTTTTGTCCACATAAACAGTTCCATAAATATTAATGGAAAACATATAGCATTAATCCTATTTTCACATAAATAAACCCTTTTAAAATATAATTAGCACTATATTTAGCTACCGGTTTGCCCAGTAGTAGGTGGCCAGGAATTACATAAGGAGTTTACTAGATTATATGATGAGAGGTATATAGGTCTATTATCATAATGTATGATAAAGTTTCTCAGCGTTAGTAATGATTCAGTTTTGTTAAGATTTTTGCGAATGTAATCTATTGATAGGGCTTGAACTAATAAATTAAATCCAGAATTTGCATTTATATACATAATTTATTTCACACGTAATTTACTTTACAACTGCTTTATTTCACACTTATTCTATTTCACACCTACTTTATTCCCCATTACCGAAATAGTGTTAATATTATTACTTTTACTAATGTCTCTCTATAGTCTCAGCGTTTGTTGATACTCTTGGTGCTTTTTGATTGACCATATTAAAAATTCTTCCTCTTTCCTGGGCCAAAATAAAGAGGTTTCTTGGTGATCCTACTCTTGAACACCCAACATAGAAATGACCCTATGAAAAACAAGGGCTTTTCAGATGTAGCCCTACCACTTGAAGGGTCTGACCTTATGATTTGGTTGCCAATTTTCCTGTGAACGTTTGACATTTTTAATGAAATAATCTAAAATTTTCCAAGAAAATGTCAACAAAATTTCAAGAAAAAATTTAAGAATAAAAACTGTCCAAGTCATTAGGTAAACAAACATATTTTTGCTACGGTCGTGGCCAAGGGTGGATGGGTTGGTTTGGTTTGTTATGAGTTTAGCGCAAAGCTACACAAGGGCTATCTGCGCTAGCAGTCCCTAATTTAGCAGTGTAAGACTAGAGGGAAGGCAGCTAGTCATCACCACCCACCGCCAACTCTTGAGATACTCTTTGACCAACGAATAGTGAGATTGACCGTCACGTTGTAACGCCCCCACGGCTGAAAGGGTGAGCATGTTTGGTGTGACGGGGATTTGAGTCCAGTGCTATGTCGGGCCAGGTGGGTGGGACCAGGCAAAAATTACTGTATGACGTGCCCCTTGGTTTAATGTATAGTCCTACCAAGTTTGGTTGAGACTGATCCATAGACCATAGAGTAGTTCACGGACAAACGAACAAACAAACAATTTTTTTTTTTACATTTGTAAGCATAGATATACACAGAACATTTTTATGTTTGTTACCCATCTGATGCATATTGAAATTTCTATAAACGAATCTATATTAATTTCACTGTGGTTCATCCATATTAGCAATAAATTAGATATTTTTTGCACTCTTTCGATGTTTTTTGACACAAACCACTTGGATTGAGTTTTTTTTTTCTGTACAGGAATGCACAGTAGAATTGAATCAAACACTCAGAGTACACGAGAGACCTGAATTACATTCTCGTAGTGTGCAGTAGACTTAATCAATACCCTCGGGGAAATATAGTCTGGAACTATGCTCTCTTAGTGCACAACAGACATACACTACACTCTCACAGTACGTGGTGGACTTGAATTACACTCATGGTGTGCTTGGTAGTAAGAGCTACATTCTGAAAAGGCATTATTGAACTACTCTTTCGGAGTTCATGGCATTTTTGAGCTACACTATTATAGTGCATGAAAGATTTCAATTACAACTTCTGAATGTATGGTGGACTTGAACTACACTCTCGGAGAGAATTGTTGACTTCAGCTATATTATCAGAGTGTATGGTTGACTTGGGCTACATTATCAGTAAGCATGGTTGACTTGGGCTACATTATCAGTAAGCATGGTGGACTTCGGCTACATTATCAGAAATCATGGTTGACTTGAGCTATATTATCAGAATGCATGGTTGATTTAGGCTACATTATCAGAGTGCGTGGTTGACTTGAACTATCCCATCAAAGTGGGTCGACGTTCATTACCCTACTTTTAAAAGTGCAAAACCAAAATGCACATTTAGTACAGAGTTATAGTAACTCAAAGCATTTTATTTAGTTTTTAGTTGTCTCCAGTTATCGAGGTATACTATTTCTAAGTTGTCTCAACAAGTAAACCAAAGAACACTGAAAAGATAGTTCTTACAGATTCAGAACTGGTAATAATATTTTACTACTTCCTGTTACTACTGTAAAATGTAAACGTAATTGGTAACCATTTTTTGCAACATATATTAATATTTTTGCATTGTACAATTGGTTACTAGAAATAGAGGACCGCTATATTGAAATTTTTTATAACGTTTATGTTTTATGTAAATAAATAAAGACAGTTTGAATCATCAGTTGTAGTATAATAAAATACTAGCGAGAGGCCAGCTCAGCTGATGGAATAACTGAGGACCATAGTATAATAAAATACTAGCGAGAGGCCGGCTCAGCTGATGGAATAACTGAGGACCATAGTTCGAATTCTATTTATTTCAGTCTCAAAACTATATCTAAAAAGAAAATATAGGCGGAAGAACCAGGGGATGCCAGCCCCTCAGGTCTACATTTGGTGAGGCAGATTAATACCTGTTAATAATTTCAAGGCTGCTGTACACTACATGTACCATGTATATCTAAGGGATTTCTTCACTTGAAGTCTATAAATGCCACATTTTCTGGGGTCATATCCCCTGATCCCCATATAAGCATCATTCTCAAGTCTTGCATGCGCTTTAGCTACGTCCGCCTGTGGGCAGTACATAAAAACCGCAACGATCCGCAACGGAAATAGCGAGCAGTAATTAGCAATGAAAAATATGATCGAGGGATACTCATTTTTAATTGGCAGACAGTAAATTTGTCTGTTTTTAGCTGTTTCACATAGAAAACGTTATGTTGTTTGATTCTAGTAAACACTAATAGTTCTTTGTCATATTTGTTTGATTGTCAAACTTATGTTGATCGACTGCTAATAGTCCGAGTTGTTTTTCTAATAAGTAAGTAATGATTTGTTTGTTTGAAGATAAGCGCAAAACTACATAATGGTCTATCTATGCTGTGCCCTCCACGGGTATCGAAACCCGGGTTTTAGCGTTATAAGCTTCCAGATTTATCGCTGAGCCACGGGGGGGGGGCAAACTAACGTAAAAAAGGCTTTATATAACAGCTGATTGTTTTTGTAAAAACAGTAATGAAAACATGGCTAACAGCCGTTTATTTCCGTAATAATAGGAACAAAAACATTGCAGTAATAGCTGATTGTTTCTGTAATAAGAAAATAAAGAAAACATGATTTTAATTGCGAGGGCCCTGAACTCGAAAAAACAGGTAGGGCATTTAGCCCGCCAATAATTTGGTCGGTAAAGTTCTTCTAAAGCTTCTTCTTAATATATTTTAATGAAAGTTGTTATGTCCTATCTATATTAACTGGCAGTCAAGTATTGCTGCTGGTAGATTAGTTTTAAGCCAAGCGATGGCACTGCAGCTGGTCCGTGATAATTTATGTGTTGTGTGCGCTCATTGTAGGCCAAATATTACATACATAATTAAGAACTTAATAAACCTAAAATCTGTGTAAACTGAAACACACGTATCACTAACTATAAAAGGCTTATTCCCCTTGTCACTCTGTGGAGAACGCTTTCACGCTTCTTTTTTGGTAATGCTCAACAATATACATCGTCGCTTAACAACAAAACTATCACCTGATTGTTCTTAGGCCAACTATTGTGTTTATGTTGAATGCTCAATATTCACATTGATTTATTAGAAAGGTTTGTTTTGTTTTTCTTTATTTTTGATAATTTTCGTAATATAACAGCAAAATGAGTTTTAGCCAAAAGTGAAATATAATTTACCAAGTAGTGTTTCAGGTAAGCCTTACGTTTCGTTTATGTATTAGGTCTAATGCTTAATTTAGACTACAAATAAGCCTACTATTACTAACCTTATAAAATCATTGTTAAAATTTTTTTATACAAACTGTTATCCCTTCTGTCCAGATGAACTTAAATTACGACATCAAACCTCTGATTATATTAAGAGAAACGAGAAAGAGGAATCGCCCGACTATGTATCGTGTTTTAATACGAAGAGAAAGGCAGGGAATGTTAAAAAAATGAGAGAGTTATTACCTGCCTTAAAACTAGTATTAATTCATCAAAATTAAAAAAAAACATACTCACATAATCATGAGCTATTTCCAATTTAATGAAAACCCATTATCTATTGCCTTTACAATATACGTTATAACTACTGGATAACCTTGACCAGAACCAGATGAAAACGCCATTCAAATTACACATCATCCTGGCCTTGTTTTTTTTTTTAATGTCAAAAATGTTCGGTCTCAGTTTCTACTTCTTCAGAAAAAATTGAATAGTTTTTCTTCAAATATGTTAGATCTGAAACAAAACATGTTTAAATAGTTTAAGATATCAACCAGTAGTTTTTAATCAAGTAAGCAGATAAACTGTATCATGCAATAGACAAGGAGACAAAACTGGACACACCAATGACTTATAATTGAATAAATAGTCCACGAGCAAGGAAACATGAAAAAGCAGATCAATAAATCATTATCCAAGATTTCTTGATTAAAAAAACAAAATTACAGATAATAATAATCTATCAACCAGTATTTCCCCAATGTGCTAACACAACCAGTGAGACTAATAGATTACAACCAAAGAAACAAATACGAGTTGACAAATGAAGTTATCACGGCTCTTGTATACAAAATTGCCATAGGAGGATTAGGAGAGGAACGTGTGTAATCCATTTATAAGGGTATTTGTGGATATCATACGACACCTGAATATAATACAGTTCTCATAGGTGGATTGTGAGAGGAACGTGTGACCCCCGATTCATGAGGGTATATGTGGATATTATCTAACTATATATATAATACAATTCTCATAAGAGGATTGTGAAAGGAATGTGTGTAATCCATGATTCATAAGGATATTTGTGGATATCATACAACTCCTTTATATAACACAATTTTCATAGGAGGATTATGAGATTGAGGAACTACAGTAATCCATGGTTCTTAACGTTTATTTGCGATTATAATAGAGACTGCTTACAATGATGAAAATACCGTCTTCAAGAAAAGTCTTAGTGACAAAACTAAATACCCCATCATCCATAACATTTTAATTTCCTGTTCGTAGAATATATATCGACTAGCGTATAGCCCGTCAAAAATAACGTGACAAGTACTACCACACCATAATATATACTAACCTCACACTTGATAGCTAACTGAAATAAATAAATTTTGCGAAATTAAGCTTGACCAACAAAGAGGCAGAAAAGTGCAATCGAGGCAGTCAAACGTCGGGAAATTCCTTCGTGAGCCAATCAAAATTAAGATCATTCATGAAATAAATTCATGGCATGTTCATAGAATAACTATTGGTAAAAATCAGTTAGATTAACAACTTCTAACATGCACAAAGGCAGTGCATTTTAGTAACAATGGCTTTTATGTCATGTTGCTTAGCAACAAAAATATAACCTAATATTGTTCTTAGTTTATGTACTGAAAGTATAAAATGAAATGTATAGCCACAAAACTGGAAAAATAGTTGTTGATTTCTTAATTTATTCTCCGTTGATTAAAGAGGGGTGTTTTTTTTTATCAGAAACGTTGGTGGTATAACAGAAAATAGCTTAATTCAGAAACGATTTTAGTTTAAAATTAAATCGACATTTTTACTTTCATGATAAATTTTATGCACTTGGCTAGGTGATCCCACACTACGTCTTTACTTTAGACTTATTATAGCAGCACTCACTACACTTATAGGGTATTACAGCACACCCACCCCTCACGGGTAGAGGTAGAGGTAAGATGGCAGTAGTTTGTTTGTTTATTTGTAATTAAGCACAAAGCTACACAATGGGCTATATGTGCTCTGCCTACAACGGGTATCGAAACCCGGATTCTAGCGTTGTAAGTCTGCAGACATACCGCTGTGCCACTGGGGGGCAATGTTTTTGGCGCCACTTTAAACAGGTAGAGGTAAGAAGGCAGTAGTTTGTTTGTTTATTTGTAATTAAGCACAAAGCTACACAATGGGCTATCTGTGCTCTGCCCACAACGGGTATCGAAACCCGGATTCTAGCGTTGTAAGTCCGCAGACATACCGCTGTGCCATTGGGGGGGGCAGTTTAAGAAAAGAAAAGATGGTCTTAATTTGAAAGGAAGAGAAAAAAAGCTGGGAAAAGATTTATCCTTAAGTAATCGAACTCATCATCACACCCCAATTAAGAATAAAAGCAAGTTTCGCGTTCCTTTGTCTTCATAAATACAACTATCCAGCATATGATGAAGACTAGGTGAATGCTACTAATAATCGTTATTATCAATACATACATTCTAGAGTTACAGTAGAAAAGATAAAAGAAGCTTAAACATGCTTTAGGATATAATCAACCTGCTTAAACTTGCCACTTCAGTGTTATCAGAGTTGCTAAAGATAAAGGGACATTTTTGTGATTTTGAAAGTAAATGGCCAACCTAAAAAAAATGGTTGCGTTTTAGGATATTTTCAGTTAAGTAAAAATGTTTATCACACATAATTAAAACAGAATATTGTACAGCGTCTACAACTAAACTGTCAACATCAAAATGCTTCAGTCAATAAACAATACTTTGTTTAAAGCTGTTAATAACAAGAAACAATACTTAAATACAATACTTGGAACTAAACTGTCAGCATCAAAATGCTTCAGTCAATAAACAATACTTTGTTTAAAGCTGTTAATAACAAGAAACAATACTTAAATATAATACTTGGAACTAAACTGTCAGCATCAAAATGCTTTAATCAGTAAACGATATTTAGTAAAAAAACTGAATTACTCAGTATACAGTACTTAGCATAAGCTGTCAACATCAATACACTATATTAAATATACAGTATACAGAACAAAACTGTGAAACACTCAGCGTACAGTACTTAGTGCAAGCTGTCAACGTCAAGATACTTGATTAAAAGTAGAATATCAAGAAACTATAAACAGCATACAGGATCTGGAAGTGGACCATTTTCTCTCAGTAAAAAATAAGGTATATGAGTTTGGTAACTGAAATTCCAGAGAAATATCCAGAACTTCCGTTAATAACTAGTTCTACAATTAAGTCGAAGACCTAGGTATGTTTTCATAACCACATCTTTGTGGCATATCTCTGTATGTGACAGAAAGTTTTCCGTACTGTCTGGTTTCTAGCCCTCTCTCGATACAAAGTAGTTGTAATACGAGCATTACTTTCATGTGTCTCGAGTTAAGAAAGGAGCCATGCTTAAAGGCACACTTTAGTTTTGAATGTAGTCTCATTACGAAGGGAAGTCGGTATTACGAGACTCACCACTGATATCGACTGTCTGGTGATAACATTTCGATAAGGTTATTCTACGCATATTCTTTCGATAAGGTTATTCTTCTAAGGTTATTATTCTGTTTCATAATACGCATGCGTATTATGAAACAGATACTGGTTTCTTGGGCTATTAACAGATTCAATATTTACGCACAAAGCTACACATAAGGGCGATAAGGCTATATATGTATCAGCCATGCCATATTTTGAACTGATAGACTAGAGGAAAGGGAGCTACTCAACAGCACCCACCACCGAATCTTTGACCAAATACTGGGATATGGCCGACATACTTATAGCGCACCAACGCCCCCAAAGTGCAGAAAGTCACCTTGCGGCAATAAGTAGTAAACTATGAACTGTTGAGCATGTGAACTATCAGGCTAGGCCGTTCCATACATAATATGTTTCGCACCACCTTCAATACTCAAGTCTCTTCCCTTCTCTATGCATGACTCAATAACTAAACGTTGGAAAATGATTGGAATAAATGACTAAGTTGGTCATCACGAGTTGTCTCAATAAATCATTAAGATGGTTCAATTTTACAACCACATAAAAATAAAATGCCCAATATTATTTTTTAAAATAAAAAATCGCATATTGTATATATTTACAAAATTCCATGCACAATTTCACAAGCACATTAAAGTTTAAAATGTTATTACAAAAATATTACTATACATATTAGTAAACGAAGGTCAAAGTTATGACACAAAATATACCGTCCTTTACAACTTTTGTCTTACAATGCATAGGTAATACGAGGAAAAGAAGTGTCAGGGGAGTAACTTACCCCACATAACCAATACTTGGGGATTCATAACCTCTGCAATAACTCTGAAGGTGCATGATTTATTATGTTTATGTATATATATATATATTTTTTTTTCAAGAATCACGACGAAAGTTATATTAAGCAATACAGGTGTTTCGTCAATAGGTGGCATTAGATTCTGCCTCCTACTGGGAGAAATATTTTTAATATTCGTACATTTATCAGCTGTGGTGTAGGTACGACAGTTGAGAAATGTCATCACTTGAATATATTTGAATATTTCACAGTCTGTACCAGCAATGACCTTTACCAGTTCGAACTTCATTTGATTAGAAATCCTCTGAACTACCGTTAAGGGCTGTTAATAAGAAAAATTTACGTATGCAGTCCAAAAATTTATATTATCCCAGTTGTTCTTACAAAGTGATTTCTTTCAATTTTTTAAGGAACCAGTTATTTAAGAACAATAAAGTTTTGATTTTTAAATGCGGAATTTTGTTTGTTCTTTAGAATGTCTAATATTTGTAAAACAGTAGTACATCAGCAGCGAAATACCCCTACTTTTTATATGTGAAAGAAATTCCAAACGGGATGCCGGACGTCTGAGATCAATGTTTGTTGTGTCAAACACAACTTAAAGGAATACGTTTAGAAGAGATTTCTCATGAAGACATACACATTCATTTCATAACTTTAGCGTTCCATCTAAAATGAGCTAAAATTATCGTTAAAGCTGAATCCTTACTTTTTGCGGAGCGTTGATGACTCCAGTGTTATATCCAAACTGAAACATTCCAAGGACGGCTGCAGTAATAGTGAATACCAGCATGCACGTCAAACCTTCCTAGAAGAAGAACACAGTAAAGAAGTGTTAAACATTTTATATAACCATTAAATATTGCACGAAACTCAGCATGGGTATACTCATTCGAGTATTCAAGTCCGTTAGCAGGCTAACTATTAAAAATTCATTAAGCCTTTTACAGTCTTTTTTTTTTTAAACAAAATCCGGTTAGTTAAACATCCTGGTGAATCCTGGCGAATAGGTAAAATCTGGCGGAGTTCATTGTTCAACTTTCATAAATAAATAAATCACTTTAGAAATATTGTAGACATATACAGCATTGTTTAAAAATCTTCACTTACAGCATCCATTCCGCAAAAAAACAACAAAAAACAAATTTATAATCCAAATATTAATTGATCATAATAAAGCGCTGATTCAAATAAAAAAGAAATATTTCAAAAACTTTAAAAAAAACTAAAAGATATGGTAGTTTACTAAATTACTGTTATATTAAGGTTCTTCATATAATTCCAAACTTTGAACTATTCTAGAAATTGATATACTGCATTACGTGTAATTGACCAAATACGATTTAATGTAACAGAAAAGTAACAACTGAGTTGCCATAAACTAACCTGCATAACCTAAAATAAGATACCATCAAAAATTACTGAACACAAAATAATCATCATGGCTCATCTAATCAGATGTAGGATAATCTAAAACGACGCCAAGTTTCTGAACCAAATTGAGATTTTTTAACTCTGCTCACAAGCTCTATAGAGTAATGGAAACTTTCGTGTAAGTTTTAAGCAGAGGCAAAATGGCTCTCTCTCTCTCTTTATACCTAGACTTTAATACACGAGTTCGATCAAGCACGTTCATCAGATTTGACGCTACTAAAACCTTGGCCATAGCAGAAGAGTGACTCTGTGTTACACGATTACATGAACGTGATTCAAATTCGTGTTGAGAATGTTAACACGAGCCAAATGAGAGCAACAACAGAAGGGTGTTATAATGTGATTCGTCTAAAGATTGTCATTTGGTATGTATAAAGAGACCATTATCGGGGCGAAAAGACCAACAACGGAGCTTTAGATTAGCTGTCTGAAGGTTCACGGAGAGAGAGAAAAAAGGGGGCATCCTTTGGTGTCAAAATAGGTATGAATTTCTCTTCCAGTTTACATTCTTCTGGTGCAAATTATATCCAGTTTACAATCTTCTGGTGCAAATTATATCCAGTCTACAATCTTCTGGTGCAAATTATATCCAGTTTACATTCTTCTGGGGCAAATTATATCCAGTCTACAATCTTCTGGTGCAAATTATATCCAGTCTACAATCTTCTGGTGCAAATTATATCCAGTTTACATTCTTCTGGGGCAAATTATATCCAGTCTACAATCTTCTGGTGCAAATTATATCCAGTTTACAATATTCTGGTGCAAATTATATCCAGTTTACAATCTTCTGGTGCAAATTATATACTGCAGATGGAGTGAAAGGATAAAATAATAAATGAAAGACTGAGAAAACTCAAATCACGAAGATTCAAATCAAGCCGTCGAATTTTATGGAAGTTGCTCTACGTTCATGAATGTCTCCCATATAAAACAGACGTAAAGCCGAACAGGAAACTATATCCTCCTTCACATGTCTATTTTACATATTTATGAAGAGAATTACATTTCACAAGACTCCGGTGATGACTCTATAAAGAACGGTCTTCAACCACACGCGCCACTTAATAGGAATGACGAATGAATGATCAATGTTCGCTGAAACTTTACAATAAAATATAGTCGACTAGATAAATTTACAAGTAAATTCAGTAATGGAAAAACTGTCAGTTAGAGGAGGAATGAAATTGAGATGTGTTGTGTTATCTGGTGGAACAGACTGGTAGGTGAGTACGGGATATAAGTAATTTATGTTTTCAATTTACACAGAGACAATTTGATCTGTCGCAGCAAGAAGAATCTGTACGAGTATTTCGAAAATTATCAATCAGTTCTAACAATAAACTGGACAAACGCTATTTAAATTTATATCGTGAGCTATTAACATAAATATAATATGAATTTCATGTTTGTCTATTACAATATTTATCTGTGTTTAATGTCACAGGTTTCTAGGAAAAAAGATGATCAGTCAGAAAACAGAAATGATTGTTTAATTGTTTAGAAGGTTTGCGTACAATTTTATTTTAAAAGCTGCCAAACAAAGAAGCTTTTCTTAGAACGACCGTGATTCATTTATCATGTCATTATATAATGCAGAAAAAAAGATCCACATCCAGCCATTGATTAGCAGCATTATTAACATATTCACGTAATTTCAGACCGAACTTTTATTTATCTCTTGATGCTACCTGATGGACTTGAATTCTAGATAAACAAGTGTGAATCACAGTGAGTGTATATAATATCCAATAGCAGAAAACTAGATATTTAAGTTTGGTGAAAAATTGGGAGTCTGGAAATGATGTCAGGTATCACTATTTATACTGATAATCTCATGATAGACAGATTAATGTAAATTATGATCTGAAAATGATATCAATTATCAGTGTTTATACCGATGACCACATGACAGACATACGAATATAAATTATGGTCTGGAAATGGTATTACTACTAGTCCTTACATGTTGACAAGACAAA
>NW_013666504.1:71195-75396 GCF_000517525.1 Limulus polyphemus
CCCTCAGATACCGAGTCGAGGGCCCTAACCATCTGGCCATGCCGGGCCCGACATCTACTGTTACTATTTATACTCATGATAACATGACACAGAATGGTGAGGAAAGACTGTCTGGAACTGGTGTTCCAATACTAATATTTATACTCATGATAATATGACACAGAATGATGAGGAATACGGCGTGGAACTAGTGTTCCAATACCACTATCTATACTCATGATAACATGACACAGAATAGTGATGAATACGGCGTGGAATTAGTGTTCCAATACTACTACTATCTATACTCATGATAATATGACATAGAATGATGAGGAATACGGCGTGGAACAACATACTTAGATAGTTTTATTAATTTAAAAAATCTGTGCATATATACATAAAACTGAAGATCAGGTCAATGCACTTGCTGTCAAAACTTTACGTTTTTCTTCACGAACAATTTTTTGCATGATGCATTTTACTGACTTGTAAAACATTGAGATTTGTAATTTTAAGGTATTGAGTACTTTTCCATAAATGGTTTTAGTTTCAGCTACTCAGGAAGGAAAAACAACAACATATTTTATCAATGTGTAATACATCATTATTTAAACATAGATTTTATCAATGTGTAATACATCATTATTTAAACATAGATTTTATCAATGTGTAATACATCATTATTTAAACATAGATTTTATCAATGTGTAATACATCATTATTTAAACGTAGGTTTTATCAATGTGTAATACATCATTATTTAAACGTAGGTTTTATCAATGTGTAATACATCACTATTTAAACATAGATTTTACCAATGTGTAATATATCACTATTTAAACATAGATTTTACCAATGTGTAATATATCACTATTTAACATTAGACCTTACCTACAAAGTGTGCCAAATAACATTGGAAATTAAAACCGAAAATACAGTGGTAGGGGTTAGTATTAGAGAATGCTGAAAAAGTAATATTTTCGAGAAAAAATTTGAAGAAAGAGAATAAAGTCAGAAGAGAAAAAAAAACAGACAAACTTGTTTTGAAAGACATGCTTCTCTAAAGAATAGATTGATTCCCATTTACAGAAAAAAAACCAGCATTTGCTTAAATATATGATTTTAATTTTAATTTAACGTAGGCCTGGTTATTAAGATGCTTAACTCATAATCCACGGGTCGTAGAATTGAATCTCGTTGCCGAACGTGCTCGTTCTTTAAGCCTTTGAGCGTTATAATGCGATGGTCAATCACAATATTCGATTAGAGTAGCCCAAGAGTTAGCGCGGATGGTGTTTATTGGCTACGTTAGAATTAGAGACGGTTAGTACAGGTTGTCCTTGAGTAGCTTTCCATGAAACTCAATAAACAAAAATTTTATGTGTGTGTTTTAAATTTATAAACCTAACAGATGCATATTTACAGACGCTGTGCATTGGAAATTGCTTCACTAACTTATTAACCTTTTCATTTTGAGATAATGTGGATAATTATAGTAGAATCAGCGACTTGAAGAGGGAAATATTTCATAGGGTGGATGAATACACATCTTTAACGGCTCCACTACGTTTTGTGGTGGGAGAATTACGTCAAGGTTTATGACTACCCCAAGGCTTATGGCGCGCTTTATCGTGAACGGTAAGCGAAACTTCCCAATGAAAATATATTTTATGTTGTTTAGTATTAAAACAAGTAAACAGTAACGTACTAGATATATACATATGTGTGTATGCAGGCAACTTCGGAGCAATGCAAGGTTCCCTTAACGGGCTGAATACCAAAAGACTTTAACTTGCTCACAGGAGTTACTAGAATTCTCTACTGATTAAATCACAGGTGTATCGTCCCCTCGTTACTAAACTTGAAATTTATAAACAGCCTAAGTACATTCCTGCTACTATAAACTCTCAAAATGAAACGTCAGAAGTATAACCAAAGTTAGCGACTCTTGCATGGTCCGATAAGGCCTAAGGATTAGCGTGAACCTTACAAATTAACGTCGCCCCCGCCTTTTTTTTAAAGTGTCGTTGAAATAAAATAACAACGATTCGCGTGTATAAATAACGATTTACTCATTCTAAAGAGGTCGAGAATTACAAATTATTCAACTGTAAGACAAAATTCTAAGTAGAAGATATCACGTATGAAATATCAATATACTAATTTCTTCTTAGGAATCCACATTTAGAAGTTTTATATACAAGCGTGCATTTATAAACAATGCTAAACATTCTAAGCACCAAACACTGTACTCTCTGTAAAAAACCTTAGGTCTGAGTTAAAAGCAAGTAGTAGTCTTAATTTCGTGTAAAAGTTTCATTAAAAAATAGCACAATAATATTCATCTATTTTAATTGTACCATAACAGTACAGGTATAATTCCTTGTAGTAGGATTCGTGGATTTTATTCGAATTTCTGAATATCTAGAGTAATAATTATAACAGTTATTTAGAACTTCTAAAGTACAACATGCATGAATAATCTAAGGGTAAAAATGCAAGATACGGTGAGTTAATACAGGGCATTCTGCATCTAGTTTACCTGCAGTTGAAAGAGTAAGTTTCGATCAATAGTGGAAAGGTATTGGTTGTACCAATTTACAGTAAAGCTCCAAATGTTCACGTGTTTGAAACGAGTTGCACACACATGTTGCAAATTATGATCAAACAGAGGGTTGAGATTATCTGTTTAAAAGCTATTGCAATTTCATAATTTTTTTATATCTCTACTACAACTCAAACTTGGTTACCAGGACATTTGCACAGTGAAAAACAAAATATGCTGTGTCCACTTTTCTCTTCTGTAATAAACTTTAGTATCTCAGAAAACAACTCGCAAAAGAAAGACTCCATTTATAAAAACGTTTGACATCTATATGTTTAAATGAGTAACGAGCATGCGTGTATTGTAGGAAGTTTTATAAACTTCATTAAACCATGCAAAAACGAAATTAAGAGTAGGGAGTACTAATGACGTCACAATATGCGAAGGGAGGGGTGGTTGTTGTAAGTACTATGCATTGCAAAGATAAAGGTATTTGGGGAATGTATCCCTCAGAGCCACCTCCCAGGCAGCAATATTTACGTGTTAAGGTTCTGGTGTCTCTTACTAGATACGTCGATCGGTTTGTCATTTGTTATCACATCATTCGGCTCAAAGTGTCTTTTGTACAAAAGGTGTTTAGTGGGTATAACGTGTTGTGAAATAGGTTTAACCTCGCAGTCATTGAGACGCCCCACACGGTCATCAGATTCGTTCAGAAGCTTACATACCTAACCTCGTATGTGAGTAGTCAAGGTAGGTCACTTAAATGTTTTAAAGTACTTTAAATATACAGCACTGCCTTTACATGTTATAAACTTTGTGCATTCAAATACGAAATACCCCAACCAAAAAAATTTTTCGTATGCGAAGTATAAGTTTTCCCCGAGTGAGAATTATGAGAGAAAGTTTTAAGAACTCAGAAAGGTTTTAATTTTTGCTAACCATTATTTATGCACTTGTTTTAAATTAGTTTATAATCAATTACATTAAAACGAACTCACTATCATCCAATCATCAATACCTTGTGATCAAAGCAAGCTAAGTACAAAGATTAGAATTATAAAGAAGACTAAAAGATAACGTAACTAAATTTATGTAATGGACTAACCGGGAGTATTATAATATTGTAAAACAATCTACAAGAAATATGTAAGATATTACATAATATATAAATATACAGAACGATTATATTCATCACTTGGGTACTTTGCTCTTACTGATATTTTTGGCCATAATCCCAATATTATCTCACGAGGTTCCGCCAGCTTGAAAGAATTAACCTAGTCCTAAATCCATAAACTAAACTAACAATGTAAAAATAATCTTAATACGTATGATATATATATATATATATATATATGTATACATTAATTATTAAATCCAATAATATTAATAAACTAATTTCAAAGAGAGAATGGACTATATATATACAAGATACCTTACAACTGGTTGTTTACATTATATTCTCTCACTGATCCACTATTCCTAAAAAAACGTAAAATCAGTATATATGCTTGTTTGTTTAGAATTTCGCGCAAAGCTACACGAGGGCTATCTGTGCTAGCCGTCCCTAATTTAGCAGTGTAAGACTTGAGGGAAGGCAGCTAGTCATCACCACCCACCGCCAACTCTTGGGCTACTATTTTACCAACGAATAGTGGGATTGACCGTCAC
>NW_013666504.1:76400-79274 GCF_000517525.1 Limulus polyphemus
ATAGAGGTCATCTGAAGCTAGATATGAAGAGCGACCTGGTATAGTCGCTCTATCTCTGGTGTACATGCCGCTTTTTAATTATCCAGAGCGTCCTAAAGTCGAAAACCAGCGAATAGCCAAAACCGAAATTTCTCATTTTCGCTCATCATTTTTCTTCAACAGTCCTAACGACACCTCGTTCTAGCAGTAACTATAATTTTATCATCATTTGAGAGAGCGAAACTGTCTTCACGATATTTGATTACCTATTTTATTAATTATCATTCTATGCAAAATTTATAAAGCTTTAGAATACATTCTATAACCTTTCTCACTGGCAAAACAAATAGAACCAGAATTTCCAAACGTAAAAGGAAAGGTATAATGATGAAAGCTTGAAATTTAAGTTTTCGATAGACAAAATGGGGAAGCCAGTAATGTAGGGATTTTATTCCCCATGTAAAGTCGAGACAGCTTAGTCAGCTATGTGATCATTAGCCGATCAAGTGATATGTCCACTTCCATCCTATCTTGTTTGGTTCCTTTTTTCAAGTTCCATAGCCAGCCCTAAACAGCTTTTTTTTTTATTTAGCGATAATATTTTCCTTATACTTGTATAAAATGGAATACAAATATGGTAAGATCCAAATAATTAAAGATGCTGTCATGAAGATAACAAGTACACAATACACACATGAAAATCACCTTTATGCCAAAATAAGGTAACATAAGGTTAGGAGACTAAATAATTAGAGGACGAGAACCAATCTAGAGTTACTTCACATGATGAAAAATGCATTACCAAATTACACAAAGCATCTATAGAAACAAAAGTAACAAACACGAGAATGTTTGAAAGACAGACAGCAACTTCAATATCTGAATAGCATTTTATTTTTTCATTATCCTTTAATTTACTGAACTATGAAATCATGATATATTACAGAGGTATAGGAGGCAAATTAAAGGTGGGGGAGGGGCACCCATTATGGTCCGCGAACACTGGAAGCTCTTGGATTCTGGATTAAATTTTATACATTCCCTTGATTTTCGTGAGAGTAAGTTTCCTAATTCTGATGCATTTTTAACAATACAGATTGAAAAGTGGGGTGTGGGGTGGGGTGGCCCCCTCATTCCTCCGCTTTCTACGCCACTGTATTAAAACTTAAGGAAAATTGAAAAAAAGTAGATTGAAATTTTTCAAATTTGTTACAAAAACACATAGAACGATCTATTTTCATTATGTAATATAATATTGTGTATACGGGTTTAAGACTTGGCCTAAACGTAAAATAATGTTAAAGATATAGTTTGAAACACTCGCTCTCCAAAAACTGCATTTAAGATATTTTAATATGTGAACAAGTACATAGTCTTTCACGGTGTTAGGGAATGAGACAGATAACGTTAAGAGAAATTAGACAGAGGTCGAGAAGGAAAGATAAGTTCAAATTTTAAGAAAGAGCTTAGTTCACAAAGTAAGAAAATTTTCACAGATGTGCGTAAATTTCTTCGAGGATATTTACTAGTTGCAAATATAACCTGTAAAGTGAATAAACGTTTTCTTTTTGTGTTCATTTGACAAAGCTGTTACTGGAAGTAGGAGGATACGGGTCCTAACATTTAGTAAGCATTCGTGATAGGACACGGAAGTAGAAGAATATGAGTCCTAACATTTAGTAAGCATTCGTGATAGGACACGGAAGTAGGAGAATATGAGTCCTAACATTTAGTAAGCATTCATGATAGGACACGGAAGTAGAAGAATATGAGTCCTAATATTTAGTAAGCTTTCGTGATAGGACACGGAAGTAGAAGAATATGAGTCCTAACATTTAGTAAACATTCGTGATAGGATATGGAAGCAGGAGAATGCGTTTCCTTACATTTAGGCGCATAGAAAAATCACTTCAAGAAGAAACTGGGCTAATAAAAAATTTTGATCGAGATTTTGATGAAATTTCTTGAGTATAAATAAGCAAGAATTGGATTATACATACCTGGGGATATTTCGTATACATCTTCCATTAATAACAAGTTCCGGCTGAAAATTGTGAACGTAAGCTGAATGTGATATCCTGAAACTTCCCATTGATTTTTGTCGCCATAAAATGTTAACTTTCATGTGTCGTTTTGAGGAAAAACAAAATAAAAACTTTGTCTTTTATTCTCAGGTTTATAAAGTCGCTTCAACTAGTTTTGAGGTTTAAGGACCGAATGCAGGTTTGGAGGCAGGGATTCAAGTAATTCTACTGGCAACAAAAAAATATCAACTGTAAAGGATCGTGAATATATGGGATGTGCCTTGGGTGTGGAATCTATCCATAAGCTAACTGTTCTGTGTCTAAATGCCTATGGATATCAAGGATCTGATCCAAAACGCTCCAGGGTTTTCAATACGACAGAATATTTTTGGTCAACACATCAATATTATGTTCCAGCAAAATATTACTTCTTGCCAAGTTTCATTGTAACAATATTAAAGTCTTAAAGTGACTTTCCCATAGTCCAGATAGTATCGTCAACTGCCTTAATTTTTTGAAATAACAATGGATGCAAATTGCACCAGGTATCAGTCAGAATCTACCGAATTCACATAATTTTGCGATAAATGAAATCAAGTCTTCATGGTGTAAGATTGGATAATATGTTTATAGATGGGAGTAAGGCTGCACGTAGCAAGACTGGATGGTATGTTGATAGATGGGAGTAAGGCTGCACGTAGCAAAATCGGGTAATAAGTAAGGCTGCACGTAGCAAGACTGGATGGTATGTTTATAGATGGGAGTAAGGCTGCACGTAGCAAGACTGGATGGTATGTTGATAGATGGGAGTAAGGCTGCACGTAGCAAAATCGGGTAATAAGTAAGGCTGCACGTAGCAAGATTGGATAGT
>NW_013666504.1:79747-99704 GCF_000517525.1 Limulus polyphemus
AAGTAAGGCTGCGCGAAGCAAGCTCATATAGTATGTTGATAGATGGGAGTAAGGCTGCACGTAGCAAGATCGGGTAATATGTTGATAGTTGGTAGCGTGTGTCTTTTTGATAGCAAAGTCACATCGGGCTCTCTGCTGTGTCCACCGAGGGGAATCGAACCCCTAATTTTAGCGTTGTAAATATGTATACTTACCGCTGTCCCACCGGGGAACGATAGATGGTAGCAAATCTGTTTGTATCAAGTAAGCCTACCATCATAAACAATAACAGGTACTTACGTTACAATATAGTGTGGTTAATAGGCTATTATTGGAAGCAGGACTGAATTTAGTTGGTTAGGTTTCCAAGGTTGATAATAGTTTTAAGACTGACTGTTGAAAATCTTTGTCGAAGTACAACTATCATGTCGCTTTAGATCTTAGTGTAATATTTCTAGTAACACATGGTTATACCTCAGTATAAATTCGAACATAATTGTATGTATAACACGTTGTTAGATCGATTGGTACAGAGCTGAATACAAGTCTTTCTAACATATTGATATGTCGGCGTAGACCCGAACGGAACGAGCACGTGAACCATCTTTGATTTATATTACCTTAACCGAGTAAGAGTGACATACTTCTAGACAAATGTGGATTTTTGGAGACAGTGCAAACGACATTCAATATTATATATACAGTGGGTTAATCGTATTTTATTTGAACGATTTATATGTTACTGCAGAGCTGTGGGGTGACATGTTTAGCCTTCATATAGTCATTTCAGGATTTAGAGAGGGTGCAGCCCATGCAATTGTATGAAGGCCTCGAAGATCAAGGGGCCTCGAGTCCCAAAGAAGGGGGCCTCATTTCAATGCCAAAACAACAGCCTTTGTACTCGTAATGTAAACGTAATTTCACCGTCTAAGATACATGTTTTTCACAAATGCTAGATAAATTATTATATGTACGTCAGGAATAAATTGTATGTATAAAATAGAGTGTCAAAGCCTCTACAAAAGTCTCATTCTTATATTCAAAAGAAAATTCAATCATCTGATCTTCCTACCCGAAAAGTAAGCCAATTGTTATTACGTTTGATAATTTTAACTTATAAATATTCATTTCAAACCTTTCTAACGTTAAAGGGTGTGGGAATAGCCAGGGGCGTGCAGAGAGGGTAGATTACTGGGAAACTTCCACGAGTCCCCCCCACCTGGGGTAATCTAAAGGGCCCAAATTGAATTTGGCTTCTAAAATATGGCACATTAGCCACATTATGCATTTCCTATGCTAATCCTTCAGAGGTGTATGAGGTAAATTAAAAGCGGGGGAGAGGGAAAGGTTTGAGTGAAACGAGGGAATGTACGCCACAGGCGCACCCATTAGTTTGTTTGACTGAGTGAAACGAGGGAATGTACGCCATAGGCGCACCCATTATAACCGGGATCCAAAGCTCGTCTTAGGACCCTGGAAGCTCTTGGGTTCTGGATTATATTGTATGCGTTCTCTTGCTTTTCCTGAGAGTAATTTTCTTAATTTTGATGCATTTTTACTGGAACAGATTGGAAAGTGGGGGCTCCCATCCCCCACTTCTTACGTCACTGCCCTTATTAACATTATGAACTCAATAAGACCTAAGAATACATTTTGCCTATATTTGTGCTCACAAATTCAATTTATAACAGTGCGTCAAGGTAAATACAATATGAACACTTAAGATATATTCTATATGGCGGAAGCAAGAGAGAGACAAAAATATGTTTTATATTTCTCCAAACTAAACTTCTCATATGAAGATTTTTTTTTTCAATAAATTATTGTGAAAAATAGAAGATAACTTAGACCAGTATCTATTATCTATTCCTGGCATTCTTATTTCCTGATATCTGAAAAGAAATAATCCATAATACGTTTTAACTTGGTATTCTCTAAGCTTCTCGAGTGAAAATATTTGAATATTGTTATATAATTGTAGGATAAATTCAATAAGTTATTGTGAAAAAGAGAAGATAACTGAGACCAGTATCTACTATCTATTCCTGGCATTCTTATTTCCTGATATCTGAAAAGAAATAATCCATAATACGTTTTAACTTGGTATTCTCTAAGCTTCTCGAGTGAAAATATTTGAATATTGTTATATAATTGTAGGATAAATTCAATAAGTTATTGCGGAAGAGTGAAGATTCTAACATTCTAATCCTCTGGTGTTCAATTACGACATCGTTTTTCATGATGAGTAAATGTCATCATTCAATACGAATGTTGATATGTTTTGAAATCGTACTCGAAGGTATAGCAAAATAAGCTGTTCTATGTGCTGTATTTGTTTGTTTATTTGTAATTAAGCACAAAGCTGCAAAATGGGCTATCTGGGCTATTCTAGCGCTGTAAGTCCGTAGACATATCGCTGTACCACTGGGGGGGGGGGGGCTATGTGCTGTAAATGAAATAAATCGTGCAATAATTTTCACGAGTATGCTAATACTAATTTTTGATAATGATGTATGTAAGAGGAAAAAATAAAATAAATATACGAAACAAGAGCTGAAGTACATGGGAACTTAAAACTTCCTAAAGTAAACATGGAAATATTTAGAAAAAATTATTTGTATCAAGCACCAAAATTATATAACAATAATCCAATTGAAATAAGATCACTGTTAAGTATAAAAAAATAAAAAACATTAAGTTAGCATTAAAGAAATGGATAGCTAATATAGAAGAATCAGAAAACATTATTTAAAGTTTATGCATCATATAAAAATAAAAATAGGTCATAATGCAAATAATTTTGTAAAGGAAATATTTATGATTTTCTTATGGTTTAATAATACATTTATTCATTTATACATTTATTGTGGATCTTTTTCTTTTACATGTTTTATTATTTGTATTTTTTGTATTGTGTGTATTTTGAATTCATTTGAAAAAAAAGAAAATGATTTTGAAATATAACTTTCTACATATACGAATACAGGTAAAATGTTTTTAGTATTTATATCAATCTCTTTTATTTTCATTGGAAAAATGAAGCGATGGTGCTTCGAAGTGGAAGAAATAGGCAAAATGTCAAAATTACCCCAAACGACTTCATTTTTTAAATGCAAACCCAGATCAGTTATTAGTGAACAAACAAATGTGACACAGGTCTAGCTGCAGTGATTAAAATACACCACAATAACAACATCCTTACTATTCAAAATAACCTAAAAGTCAACCTGATGCCGGTTTAGAAAGTGCTGAACAGCTGAACTAGTTGAAGATTATGTTGTCTCTAATGAGGATCAGAATCCTTTTGGTGATAATTCTACATCTACCAATCAGTGTACTGGTCAGTTCATCTGGCCAGAGAGCATTCCTTTTCTTCGAAATAATGAAACAATTTCCCGTTGCTTCACAAAGGAAAACTATAATATTCATAAGAAGAATGGGGGAAAATTTTAAGGATCTGGTTAGTTTACTCCAATTCTTCAGATAGCGTAATATGTTTCTGCTGTAAACTGTTCAACAGAAGAAACGAAGGCACTGTCTCCACTTCTAGTTCACAAAGGACCCGTTCCTGGCAGCATTTGTCAACTGCATCGAAGGAACATTCACTTCTGCACATAATAAACATGGACAGATAGCGTAGCCTAAAGTGTGCAGTTCTGGGCACGGGTGAGATTAAAAATGTCAATTTGGAGTTGATAAGGCAAAAGGAAAAATATTGGAGAGCGGTTTTAACTCGAACTGCTACCATTATTCATCATTTGGCCGAGAGAAACTTATCTTTTCGTGCCACAATCCTCACGACCCATTTAATGGAAACTTTCTCGGACAAGTAGAGCTACTAGCGAAGTTCGATACAACAGTGGCAGAACATTTGGAACGAATTCAGCGTAAGGAAATGAGTGGCCACTATCTCGGCAAAATGATACCGAAAGAATTCTTCGAGCTTCTTGGAAATCACGTTGTGCAATAAATAGCTAGATATTTTTCGTGAAAATGGACTGTACTCCTGATATTAGTCAACAAGAGCAATTATTAATAAGTCTACAAATTTTTGACCGTAGTTTATCAGATGGTGGTTGTGTTTTCAAACATTTCTTCGAATTTATTACCATTGCTGATTCCAGCGGGAAAGAATTGCTGAAAGCTTTTTTGTCTCACATACAGATCTTGATATATTAACAGTTGCAGGAGCCTGTCTTATGATAATTGCTTCAATATGAAGATCATGAATAAAGGTGTTCAGAAAAACCTGCTGGACATCAATAATAAAGCAATGTATATACTTTGCGCAAGCCACAGATTAAATCTGATTATATTAGATACTTAAAAGCCAACAATGCATGCCTTGAATGTTTTTGCATTGGGGAGCGACTATATGCTATTTTCAGTAGCTCCGTGCAGCGTTGGGCAATTTTGAAAGAGCACGTGTCCGGTTTAACTTTAGAAAGGTTATCGGATACACATTGGAAAAGTAGAATTGAGGGTTTGGAGAATTGTGAGAAGCCTGTGATGCTTTAAATACATTGTACAAATATGCCACCTACAAGAAAGCTAAAGCTACAGCCTCGGATGCATCAAGTTTGAACAATGACATTGCTTCATAGAAGTTCATCATTTCTGTTGTAATTGGCCTGGCATGGCCAGGTGGTTAGGGCGCTCGACTCGCAATCTGAGGGTCGCGGGTTCGAATCCCCGTCACACCAAACATGCTCGCCCTTTCAGCCATGGGGGCGTTATAACGTGACGGTCAATCCCACTATTCGTTGGTAAAAGAGTAGCCCAAGAGTTGGCTGTGGGTGGTGATGACTAGCTGCCTTCCCTCTAGTCTTACACTGCTAAATTAGGGACGGCTAGCGCAGATAGCCCTCGCGAAATTCAAAAAACAAACAAAACAAACTGTTGTAATTTGATATGATGTCTTATACCAAGTCAACAGAGCGAACAATGTATTTCAGAGGTGCCATATGACAATCTTATCAATGATTTTGCAATTTCTAAAGCACGAAAAGTACATTTATGGACCTGTGTATCTTGAATAAATAAAAAATAATATTTTTTTCATTCATGGTCAGGTAAAATAATATTTAATTGGGGGAGAAGTAGAATGATACAAATGTTAATATGCTCGAATATCAGGCTGGAACTTCCGGTTTAGTGGTTTTTGGCAGGAGCAACTCTTGGTGGAGTTCTTCGAAATTGAACCATTTTAAAATTTATATCGGGCACTTGAATCCCCCCCCTAGAAAGGGGGCCTCCAACATCGCAGCATTGCGTGAAGGCCTCAAGAGTCTAGATTCGGCCTTGCTTATAGTTGGTTAAAGGCGATTTCTCGACCATATAACAGCCTTTTCCAAAGGGTATTTGTAGAGTAACTTCGTGAAACGATTTAGAGGAAAATGATGCTGCACTTAGAAGAAGTGAACCTTCAACGTTTTTCGTAGAAGCGGAAAAGCACGCACAGCAGAGTGTTTAGAACAACAAAGGGTTTTGAAAACACACTCCAGTCCAATCCGGAGTAACGCCCTCATCTGTAAAGTGAAGACTATGGTCACAACTAAGAATCCTTCGCCCTAAACATTATTGAGAAGAAATTAAGAAGCTCTTCAGATACCATTAGAAAGTTAACAAGGACTAAAGCTGACATTATAAAAGTTCTTAAGCTTTCAGACACACCTTAAAATCAACTGAATTTTACATTAGAAAGATGGCCGAAGAAATTGGAATCAAAGTCCTCCGATGCAGCTCTAATGGGCTCTCGCGCTAATGGTCTGATTAAACGTGATCAGAAGTCAACGTTCAAGCAAATAGGAAGATTTATGAAAAATCTTTAAAAAAATGTGGTCTATGATTGACCTCTCTCTCCTTTGCAGGGTCTTATCATTGTGGAAACAGAAGTGTATAATTATAACCATTAAACTGAAGACGATCAACGATGGAAGAGACAGTTCCAAGAAAAAGTACGAGGCCTGTAACATATATATATATAGTACAATTAAACTTAATAATTTATTCGATATTTATGCTTTATGGACAGATAAAGGGGTTAAATTAATATAAACAACTTGAGGGGAATGTGATTTTTTACAATATTACACTAAGAGTTTTAAGTACACGTCGTAAAAGTACGATGAACTTTGGTTGGTGAACGTGAAAACTTGTTTTTATCTAAAAGTTATTCCATAAAATTCTCGTGAAAACTTAAAATTTTGGTGCCAGAGGATCAAAAATAAAACGTATCTTGGTAAACTGATGAAAACTGATTACAAATAACCTTTTTTCACAATCATGACAAAGTATGGTTGATTTTGTCCATCTATTCATGAAAGTAACAACAAGTAAATCAGATTTTCGTTCTCGCTTTTTAAGAAATAAGTAGGTAAGATTAAGATAATCTTTATGAACAGACACCAACAGAAATGTAAATTAGTCTCGTTTTTTCAGTCTTGAATATGGTAAAATAATCTCTTCTGTTTGACGTTTTAAGGAACTTGATATTTAAAGTTATTTTCTAAGGCCTCACATGCTAGTAAATTGTATACTACTTTCACTGATGTTTGCATCAAGAACACTTGAATGTAGTAGAAGTTTTAAGAACAATATTTACAATGCATTTATTTTAAAAACAATTATCCAAAACCGTTTCTCAGTAAGACACATTCTGCTTTTTAAACTATAATATCCGGGCAAGTAAATTAATAGGTGGTTGGTAGCCCCTCAGACAGACAGAGAGATAAATACTAAACAACAAATTTAAAATAGTTTTTGATCTGTATGGTAACCTATCAGTAATTAGTTAAATATTGTAAACGAGATAGGAAAAGCCATTAATAATACAAATTAAACAATGGAAAGAAATATATAAAAATGCTTTCTTCTTTCTTATTAAATTGATTTATTTTGCAACGTTTTGGCCTTAGGGCCACTTCAGCCAAAGGACAAAATACAACTGACCATGGTAGAGAGTCGGTTGGAATATAACATAACACGAGACACGCATGAACAGAGCGAGACAAGTCGATAATACGTAACAAATATGAAATAAAACATTGTTAGCGAAGTATAAAACAAAAAGTATAATATATATAAAATACACACACATGTATATAAACATACATATAAATCCTTATATATAGATCTACAACTACTAATATATTAAAAAAGACTATAAATGATGTTTATAAATTCATTCCCTTATTCAGAGTTTCTTTTAATAGGTTTTGAGTTTGGCTATTTGTCTTTGTAAAAGTTTTTTTTATTATTATTTATAACTCCCTGTTTTTCTCTCTCTAATAATTTATTCTAGTGTAAACTGTTCGTGGAACAAACGAGTTATTTGTTGTTACAAGAAGCTTTGAAACAACAATGGAAATACAAATACCGTTTTTTGATACAATAAAAGCACACAGCACTAATGTGATTTAGCCCGCTTACCGTTTACAGGAACTTGTAGAGCAGGATTAATTAATTCAATATACACAAACATTCTTTAGGGAAGAAAACACTTTAGTCCTGCAACTACAAAGTTAGTATTTTATATCACGATTACAAAATTCAAACATGTCTCGTATTTTTGCAACGTGTTTTAATAGTGCATGTACAAATAGAGTGGGTAGTTTTTAACCACCAATAATTACTGTTCTGATGCCCTTTTTTATCTCTTTTTATCATCAAGCAAAACATATTATAGTTAGAGGCAGGCAAAGCACTCATTCTATAGGTTGAATTCTATTTTTAGTTACAGGCGGCAAGAAATTACTTTTGCGGGAAAATCAATTACCCGCCAGAAGCAGCACAATTTCACGAACTCACTCACCTGTGTCTGTTTATCAAATACATACAATTCGACCTCATTGTTACTGACCTGGCAATTCTGAAGAAATCGAAGCGCAGGCCATACTGAGCACACCTGGAATGATTGAAGAAAAAAGTAATCAGAAAACAACGGTCGCTAAGTTATCTTATTGGAATCAGATTAAACTATATATATAGATAAATAAAACAAGACTGATAAGTGACATTTTCGATTAAACATAAAATAAACGAGTATCTTTTGTGTATCTATGACAGTTTCTATACATCCTTTGTCTTACGTTCTGCTTTGTCTACTTATATGTCAGTCGATCTGTCTATCTGTCTGTGCCGTCGTTTCTTAAATTCTTATTCACCCATATTATCACTTGTGTTAATTCTTCTGTTCACCATTCTGTTCATCCTGCCTACCTACCTTGTACCAGTGAGCTGAAGTTTTCTTTTATATTACATGCTGTGGTATTTCGCGATGATTTATTACACCTATAATGCATATACATCTATAAATGCATACTATATATACATATAAAACATACGATATATACACACTTTGTAGATCGATCAAAAACCTGCCAATGAAGACTTAAAAGGACAAAGAACGTAAAAGTATAAACAACACGGACTCAATGTTTCTCTTTTCAGATTGCTAGAAACTAAACAAAAGAAACAGCCAACACCAAAAGAACCTGCATTAAATTATATGGCAGTAAAAAAGACGAACTTTATATATTAAAAAATAACGGGTGTGGGATAAGTTTAAAAGTGTCTTTGATATAAACCATTTTTGTTTAGTAAAAGTGAAATGGAAAAAGCAACGAAAAATCAGTGTTCATGTTTGAAAAAAAAAAAAGAGTGACCGTTTCGCTATGTATTTCAATAAATAAATAAGAGTGTCAATTAACTGGAACGTGAGATGGTAATAACTTGCATTAAAAATTCACTTCTGCCTAAAATTCTTACTTGGGAAGAAACAGACTGTATGTGCAAACTTGCATATAAAACCGTGCTAACAAATAGCACATCTGTTAACATTTCAACTTAATGATTTTTAACATGAATTACGCAACATTTCAAATACCGTGTTTTTAAGAAAATAAATGATTTTGAATCACATTCAAATTTTCATGAGAATAACAGAAAACAGCAAACAAACAAACAGATAAAGAGAAGTAAGACACCATTCAACTAGTGAGGTAAAGAAACACCACTAATCATTCCAAAAAGATATATCAAACTGATATTTAGTGATGCACACACTTTCTCAAGCAACAGACTGTAAGTAAATTACTTTAAGTCTAATATACGAACAAAACTAAAACCTACTTCTTGACAGTTGCAGCAACTACTGTAACACATAGTGACATCAGCCAGGATTGAGCAGTTTAGGTTCGGTCTTTTTCTGTCATTACTTAAACATCTGAAAATAAACATAGATTAGGGATTCATAGCAAAACACATTCTTTTTGGTAGTTTACATTACATATCAGTATAGTTTTTGGTTACATATCAGTATAGTTTTTGGTAGTTTACATGGTGATGATTTGTCCAGAAAGATACATCTAAGAATTTACCAGTTCTCTGATACTCTGTATAATACATACTTGTATGCACGTATGTATTATGACCGTAATTTTCACATTTACTTTGGTATTATCCCTTTACAAAATAATGCTAAATATGAGCCTTTTACTTGAGGCATTCAGAGATTGTGTTTAGAAACACGTAAATGTACATAATTAAACGTTTTAACCATCTTTAAGAATAAGTTATGTGTAAAAGATTTAAGATAGATCATATCTGGGAGCTCCTCAGGAAAAACGCACTATTATTACATTCGTTTGTGAGAGTATAGAGGTTGGGTACGTCATGTTAAAACGACTTTGGAGCTTCGCCACATCATTACAACTCATGTCGCCACGTCTGTTCGTTTCTATCCGATGAGCGCGTAGCTGACATAGCCTTGCAATATAGTTTCCATTGTTAAAGTTTCTTTCCTAGGACTGTCATTTCCAATGCACACCACTCATCCCTGCAAGTTTTCTATAAGCCATCAGGTGTACGAGGATGAATGTTTCTCAGCGCCAGTTTAAACAGTACGATCGCACTAAAAAATATAAGTGCTGTTACCAGCGACTTGACGGATATGTCTTTAGATGGAATAACATGAATACTCATTTAGTTCTCTTTTGACACTGATCTTTATATTTATGTCGACTCTTAATCGTTTCTGTTCTCTAAAAACTTTGTTTCTACTTCCAGAAAAAATCCAGTAAAAAAACAAACTAACAAAAACGGACAAACATTAACCTAAAAATTACTCGAATTTTAATTAATCTTTTGTTTATAGAAACTTTAAGACTTTTTCTTATTGTTTCAACACATGTTCCTGTATCAGGACTGTGGAGGCGAATGATAAGTAGTCTGCGAAAATTGTTTGAGGTTAGTACATATACAGTATTGGTGAATAAAAATCTGTTAATACCAAAGCCATGTATTTTAATACTTTTTCACACCTCTAGGTGTCCTACTATTCGTCGGTTTAGATAAATAAATAAATATATATATATACAGCAATTTTTTGTCAGTTATTTAAGACAACGACAGTATAACTCGAAACCAGAGTAACCAGTATTGGATCCAACTTGAATGGCACCTTATGCAGACGTGAGCTAAACGGATTAAGATTTAGATTCCTAACCTAATTTTAAACTACTGTCAGTTAGCCAGGAGCACCCGCCACCACATTTTATCCGGCCTTTTTTTTAGTAGAATAACAGGAATGAATGTCTCTTTTTTTTTTTAACGCGCTCACAGCTAAAAGTGCGGAGCATGTTCCTTGGCATTACACTAATCTCTTGGCCACGCCCAGCCCAGGGATGGATCGAAACGATACACGAATCAAGACTTAACAAGTTTCCTCCAACCAACAACTGACGAAGAAGGCACCAGTTCTTTTAATATGAAGAAGGTGAAGCGTGCCCTCTTATGAACAAGTCTAATAGACAAGAAGCCATTATGAACTAACACGTTCAGATGTGAAGTTAGATAGTAAGACTACTTTAACAAGCGTGTTTTTGTGTGTGCAGTAAAACAGTTAAGATCGTTCTGTTTTCAGTAATCCGTAAAAAAAAAATATGAGAACACTACAATGTTACTTATTGTTGGAAAATACCACACTCCATGGGTGCTGCTCTCTCATTGTTCAACTATTTGTTGCCCAGGCAACCCTCGTGTGTTCAGAATTCACGCGTGCAAGACACATTCAAGATCCTCTGTGAAAGTATAAGTATATGTGATGCGTAGTTTTTGAATTATAGTCATTAGAACATACGTCGCTAACTACAAATCAAATGCACGGTTAAAATCAACTGAGAAGATCAAACCTATATCAGCAAGTTTAAACACTTCTAGATGAAGTGTAATGGGCCTACCAAGCTTGAAACCCGAAGTAACAAAAACAACTCCACAGATCTTACACACTTTAACTTACAACTATTTTATTTTTTTTCTATATAAATTTTAACCCACAACCAGGTATTCTAATAAACGGGTTTGATACTTTACTTGGTATCTTATGTGGTCCAGCTTCCATTTTCACATGCAGATTTTAACATAGACTTTGTATCCCCGCCCAGTAGCGGAAATAATTTACACTCATGTGTGTATGTGTAGACAATATGAACCAAGAAACTTTCATCTGATTTGCTTAAATTTGGTACAAAGTTTGACTGTCCTCCGGAGGACCAAATAAATAGTTTTGTGAATGCAATTTAAAGGTTAAGGTCACGTTGAAGGACGTCCACTTTTGTTATAATTATAGCTAATGTTGAAAAACGGTCAGAACTCGACAATAAATTGAGATAGAAAGAGAACTAGCCGTTTAGGCCTACATTTTTAAGAGTGAGGAATTGTTTGGTACATATTTTAGGTTGGTTACTATAAAAGTAACAAAAAAAAAACATTGCAGGGTGGTTGCAATATCTGAGTGTCTTTACAATTTTTTTATTTTTCTCAAATGTTAACCGATTCTGAATGCTTTTTCTCTTAAAGAACACCTTCTCTTTTTTGTCTTAAAGAACACCTTCTTATCTTTTGTTTTAAACAACACTTTTTTCTCTTTGTGTCTTAAACAACACCTTCTTTTTTGTCTTAAACAACACCTTCTTTTTTGTTTTAAACAACACCTTCTTTTGTGTCTTAAACAACACCTTTTTTGTCTTAAACAACACCTTCTTTTTTGTCTCAAACAACACCTTCTTATCTTTTGTTTTAAACAACACTTTTTTCTCTTTGTGTCTTAAACAACACCTTCTTTTTTGTCTTAAACAACACCTTCTTTTTTGTCTTAAACAACACCTTCTTATCTTTTGTTTTAAACAACACTTTTTTCTCTTTGTGTCTTAAACAACACCTTCTTTTTTTGTCTTAAACAACACCTTCTTATCTATGTTTCTAGATTTTAACTCGTACTTAATTTTCCTTCCTATAGGATGTTCTCATAGAAATAAATAAATTACTACACATACAAAAATATTACTTATCTTGCTGTACTTTATTTCTTAACCAGGTTATCAGGAAACACGATTAGAGTTTTTGTTGTCAGAATTTATCACATTCATTTATATTCATTAGCGTTTCACAGCGCTTTACTTACATTAGAAGTGTAGCTGCTAAACCAACGTTAACCATTTTTGTTTGTGGCCTTTTGTATACATCCCAAAACCCCAACTGCTCTTCTCTCTCTCTCTCTTTCTATGTTTTGCTATAATGAATTACTACAGACGCCCTTTAATAGAAGGTCGATAAATAACAAATTATGGCTAAGACGAACTACGTTTTCTTTCAAAAAATATGAAACAATAAGTAACCGAATACAAATGCAAATATATGACCAAAAGAGAGAGAAACTCTGCTCCCTCTACATCATGCTCGTTATTGACGAAAGAATAAAAAATATTTCTTTGAAAATTTTCATGGACTGATTTAATACTAATCGCTTGCATAGACAGCGCCACAAAATTTATAGGAATAATTCACTTTTTTCTTGATAAAGAATGTACACTAAATCCAACCAGAAAACCATTAAATTATGAGCAAGTACCTACACCAAAAAGATCGATCATCCGGCACCAACTACTTAATATTCAAGCAATGACTGAATGAAGGAAACAAAGTCGTTCACAATGAGATTCATTAACGTTATTTCTTCTTATCAAATTAAGTAATTTAAAATACAGAGTATGTAGTACAATGTAATATGTAAGATTTTGTGAGCCAAAACTTGCATCATATATTTTAATATATATAGTTTAATTCCAATAATATTATTCTTATGACAAGTGACAGCAATGGATAATTTTTCAATAGTTAAGTTCTGCTATTTATGTTTTCACTGAGATTTTTTTTAAACGACACTCTAATTTATCAAACAGCCATACATAATATGATAAACGACACTCTAGTTTATCAAACAGCCATACATAATATGGTAAACGACACTCTAATTTATCAAACAGTTTACCATATTATGTATGGCTGTTTGATAAACTAAAGTGTCGTTTACCATATTATGTATGGCTGTTTGATAAACTAAAGTGTCGCTTACCATATTATGTATGGCTGTTTGATAAACTAGAGTGTCGTTTATGATATTATGTACGGCTGTTTGATAAACTAGTGTCGTTTATGATATTATATATGACTGTTTGATAAATTAGAGTGTCGTTTATCATATTATGTATGGCTGTTTGATAAACTAGAGTGTCGTTTATCATATTATGTACGGCTGTTTGATAAACTAGTGTCGTTTATGATATTATATATGACGACACTTTAGTTTATCAAAGAGCCATACATATTATTATAAATCATTTAAAATGTACAGAAACTGAATTAAGAGAGTTAATATGTTTTCGGCATGAATATCTAGGAGAAATACAACACAGGTACACAAAATTAAGAGACAAAGTGAATTTTATTGTTATAGTTATATCGACAATCTACTTTGAATCTATGTTATGTATTCTATTGACAAGGCCCCCCAGTGGCACAGCGGTATGTCTGACGGACTTACAATGCTAGAAACCGGGTTTCGATACCCGTGATGGGCAAAGCAGAGATAGCCCATTGTGTAGCTTTGTGCTTAACTTCAAACAAACAAACAAACAAATCTATTGACATAATTGCCTTTAATTATTTATTAATTGTTCTATTATCAGATTGCACTGAGTCTTTGTTAAATATTATAACAATATATTGCGTTGAATCTACGTTATGTATTCTATTAACAGATTTGCGTTGAATCTTTGTTGTGTATTCTATTCTACTGACATAATTGCGTTGAATCAACGTTATGTATTCTGTTGACAGATTTGCGTTGAATCTTTGTTGTGTATTCTATTCTACTGACATAATTGCGTTGAATCAACGTTATGTATTCTGTTGACAGATTTGCGTTGAATCTTTGTTGTGCATTCTATTCTACTGACAGAATTGCGTTGAATCTTTGTTGTGTATTCTATTGACAGAGTGCGTTGAGTCTTTGTTATGTATTCTAACGATATATTGCGCTGAATCTGTGTTATGTATTCTATTGACAGACTGCGTTGAATCTTTGTTGTGTAATCTATTGACAGATTGCGTTCAGTCTTTGTTGTGTATTCTATTGACAGAGTGCGTTGAGTCTTTGTTATGTATTCTAACGATATATTGCGCTGAATCTATGTTATGTATTCTATTGACAGATTGCGTTGAATCTTTGTTGTGTATTCTATTGACAGATTGCGTTGAGTCTTTGTTATGTATTCTATTGAGAGATTGCGTTTAATCATTTGTTAAGTATTATATAGATAGATTACGTTGAATTATTTCTTAATTTTCTATTTACACTAGCTAAATTGCTGTTGGCAGATCACATACGATTACTTGTAATGGTAATCATACAAAAAAATGAACCTGTTCTAAAAGTATTGAAAGCTTATACGCTAGAATTGTTAGTACCTCAGTATTTAGTCACAGTATCATTGGATAAGATGAAGAAAACTCGTATATTCCTGCTTAATCTTTTAACGTTGTATAAATTCATTGTTATCTATGATCCTTGGGTTCAGTGGCTATCCCTATATATATATATATATTGCCTCAACTTGATTACCGGTATGGTTGAGCATTTGTAACACTAAAATCCAGGATTCGATTCCCCGTGCTGAATAGAGCGTAGATACCCTATTGTGTAGCTTTCCTTTAAAACAACATACAAACCCTATTTTGTTGAACTATAAACAAAGAATTACATGATTCAGATCTAGTCGTCTACTTTGATCAGAACCGACTTTGATCTTCAGTACTTAAATCAGAAGCGATACACTTTCGGTTTTCTACACGCGATCATTATTACGCTGGGAAGGGCGTAGCAGGACAATTGCAACGTTAACCTGAAACATTAGTTATGTAAAGTATTTCATTATAGGCACCGTCATCAATCTCTCCCTCCGTGGTTTTACAGTATAATCCGTACTTTAGTTTATCGCTCTACTTAGCATCTGAATATAAAAAAATAAAATTGTTTGAAGCACATGAAGTACAGATATATTTCGTCAATTTGAAAGCATCATTAAAATACATGAGATTGTCCGTCTGGCGGTCGAAGCGCTTACTAATTTTAACATTATAATTGTTGGGTACAGAAGCGTTTTTCATTAAGTAAGCAACATTCCTCTTAGTGAGGTAATACTTTCTGGCACACGGATAATTCTGCAAGTATGATGTTAGGGTCGTTAATAGCACTCGTAACACAACGAGGGATGTGAGAGATTGAATGAGGAGCATCTCAAGTAGATGGAAAGTACTAGCACTCTCTTGTTCAAACCTAACTTAATTTCCTCACTAGGGAGGCACGAGAAAGTGGCGCTCCATAGTATCAACATCAATAACTGATGTGAGGGATTGAATGAGGAGCATCTCAAGTAGATGGAAAGTACTAGCACTCTCTTGTTCAAACATAACTGTCCATCACTAGGGAGGCACGAGGAAGTGGCGCTCCATAGTATCAACATGAATAACTGAATATCCCATCTAGGAGGTCATGGATGTTGAATATCTCAAGTAGATAAAAGTATTGGTACTGTATATCATTAGTAACTACGCTGCTGGACGATTGTCTAGATACACGATCGTTAGATAGAGCATGACCAGACGTGGTGTCATGGATTCTAACGACGTGGTAAGATTTCAAAATCGTTTTAATATTACGTATTCAACCTCTATACTAAATAGAAATGCATCAAAAGGTGATGATTTATGTGATTAGCATACTATCTTTCCTGCTATATTTAGAAGAAAAAAACAGAACAATTTAACTATTATATATCTAATTAAATACAGTATCAACTTAGATCATCATTTGTTTAATACATTACTCTCTTTGATTATCACATACATAGACAGACACGTTTTGAGCATAATTAAAGGAAATTAAAGATTAGTATTTTATTGGAGACAAATAGACCGTAATTTAGAAATAACGTTTGATCATTAAAGATAATAAAGTCTGGTTGAAAACAGTCAGGATAATTCTTATAGCCAAATTTTAAAAATCTGCATCTATTTTGGATTATTAGATCATAGTTTAAGTTAACGTATTTTAAGGTTTTTCTCAAGACATTCAATCAGAAAACTTGAACAACTTTGTCATGATTGATAAATTGAACGAATTAGGATTCTGACAGATTCACAAAGAAAACACGTATTCATATTATAATATATATATATGATGGTAACAGATCTAAACCATTCATACACACACACACACACACACACACATATATATATAATTGTATTTAAGTCTATTAATTTATAAAAATTATTAATTAATCACACATATTTTCGATTTTCGATATATTCATATCGCATGTACTTTATCAATGGTTTCTCGTAGATAAGTTTCAAGAACACAACTGCACAATTACATTTAGTACCAATTATTATTTCTCTGATTTATCTTTACAAAAGCAAATCTATATCTGTAACATATACTGCATAAAACCTTTCCAGCTGGAGTGGTGTAGCGCGTTTCTAGTTTTATGCTTCTTTTCACGTTTTTTTTCGGGATATGTGAGGAGTAGCCAGAAGAATGTTTAAAAATTCATGGATTCGTAATGACTGCATTATAATGTCCAAATCCGATTTGGAATGCGGAACTCAGCCCACTACAGCTGGATGAAAGCAAACTGTGGTTTTCTTTCTGGACTCGACTTGATGATTCTTAAGCTTTTGATATATCTCTTTCACTTGAAGTATCGTCTTTGTATCTATGAGAAAGTTTGGCATTGATAAACCATCAAAACAAAATATTGGAAAAAAATCATGAAAAATATTGTCGGTTTATCATTCTATTTTTCGAAACTTCTAGACTGCTACTTCTTCATATGATTTATTGATTTTCAAGAACTCGTCAATACTCCAAGAGTTGTGACATTTTGATTTTACTTTTCTTTTGAGCTTAAGAAATAATTAATAGTTTATTGGTCGATAAAACAGGATCAATGAAAAAAAAAATACTTTATGATAACAAAGTCTCAATATTTGAACATCGAATTTAAGAAAAAGGAAACTTGTGCATTAGGAACACGTTGAATGAAGTCAATGACAAAAAAAAATATATATAAGTAAATCTAAAATCTAGTAAACTTTACATTGAAAATTATATAGATATTAAAAACCATAAGCCAATTTCTTCATTAAAACTCATTGGTTATTGCTGGTTATCTGATCAGCAAGGGGGGGGGGGGAGGACATAAAAAACTCGATCTGCGAACACCAAAATCCAGTATCTTACTGTAAGGCAAAGGTCATAGGTCAATACAATCGAGTGACAAAACATTTATGGCATTAACAACAGTAAAAGAACATAGTTTACACTTATGACTAACATTTCCTCAAAGTTTACAATAAACATAAAAATTTTCCCAAGCGAGCAGAGATAAGCTTGTATTTTTAAAAGTTTTTTTAACGTCAAAGAAACAAAGGTGCAAGTATTAAAAATGAAAACAATGTATAACTTATTTAATTTGTTTGGTCAGATTTATCTTAGAGTGATACATATGCCCTTATATACATACAAGTATGTAGGAAAGCCATCTATTTCTGTTATGAGGCGGAATGGCCGTTGAATCACGCATTGTTAACGAATAACCATGATGAACTGTTTCGGTAACTTTAAAAATTTCATTTGAAAAAAAGAAGAAAAAGATGTACCTTTACTGTTAATATGATAATATATGTTACAATGCATCATACTTTCTTCGAGTATTAAAAAAAACAAAATCTAAAATTCCACAATCATCATATCTACTGCCGTAAACTGGCCTGTGTAGAACTTGAAGAAGTAGGATTTTAGGAGTTTCCAGATTTCAGATTCAAATACTATACCATGATCAAACCAGTAAACTGGCTGCCTGTTGGTCAGTGGCAAAACCTAATAACCGACGTCACAGTCTTGTATTTCGATGGCTAGCAGAAGTTCATTACGCCCAGTGAAGATAAGACATAACGGTTAGTGGAGGGAAGACAATCTCTCGCTCATATAGAGTACTAATGCTCAACCAAATCATTCAATCACTTACTGCCTTAGCTAAACGTTAAAATGTTTCTTCCAACTTTTCTTAGAAACGGTGTTGGAAATTTCGTTGAACTAATTTTGCATGAAAACCTAAGGATTCCATCTTGACATAAGATAAAAAAAAGTATTTCTTTCTTTGCTTTATAAGGCAATCTGTTAAGCCTTCTGAAAAATTATTTTAATTTGGCTACAGTTTTTAAAGCTACTCTAATATTTCACAGCTTTCCAAATAAATAACAATAAAAATGAACTGAAAAAATACACATATTTAGGTAAAAAAATAAACATGTTGCTTGTGAACTAATTTATTATTTATGCAAATATTACATTCTCAGTAGCACCCAAGGGTTTGAAAACACGAACGAAACCACTGTTCACATATCTTGAAGTATTTTCAGTCAGTGATAATAATAATAAAAGGAATGGCATGCCGTATAATGTTATTACTCACAAATCGGATAAAGCAAAAACAGAATAATCCAATAAGAAAATTTATTTTATCTGCTTTTAAAATGCATCGCAAAACAATACGAGGTGTATAATATTTTGAGTGTCAAAATATTTTGGTAGTTTTCATTATATATGTGATTTTTGTTTAACTTTGTGGCAATATGGGAGATAACGAAACCAAAAGAAATAAATGAAACAGTGTAATGGATAGAGGATAAAATTACAAAGTAAACGCCATAAAAGAATACAGAAAAGTATCGTTAAAAAATTAGCATGAAAGTCGTATAACAAGACTGTAAAAAAAATCCACAAACCTAAACAAAAATAACATCGAAGGTTTAAGATATCTCGGCCAAAGGGTGAAAGGTGGACAGAAAAAAAAAGGGAAGTTATTCAAAAGAATAGTATATCCCCTCTTCAACTTTAATATGGACATATATGTACTGATATTTATAGATACATATGCATCATCAGAAGTCTCCATACTAATTAATAACTAGATGAGCTGAAACTAGGGTAAAATAAATCTATATTGACTTCGAGGGAACCTCTGCAAAGAAGCATTGTTTACTAAGAATGTAACTCTGACAAAACACTATTGTCTGACAACGACAAAAGAGAGCACGTGACACATGACTAACAAGGGAATCTATAATGAAGCCTATCCATACAAATCCTGACATATGGGATGAAGACAAGAAGCAGCTGTTTAATACAGCTAGCAGAATAAGACAAAAAGCAGCTGTTTAATACAGCTAGCAGAAGAAGAAAAGAAGCAGCTGTTTAATACAACTAGCAGAAGAAGACAAAAAGAAGCTGTATAACACAACTACCAGAAGAAAACAAGAAGCAGCTGTTTAACACAGCTACCAGAAGAAGACAAGAAGCAGCTGTTTAATACAGCTATCAGAAGAAGACAAGAAACAGATGTTTAATACAGCTATCAGAAGAAGACAAGAAGCAACTGTATAACACAACTACCAAAAGAAGAGAAGAAGCAGCTGTATAACACAACTACCAGAAGAAGACAAGAAGCAACTGTATAACACAACTACCAAAAGAAGAGAAGAAGCAGCTGTATAACACAACTACCAGAAGAAG
>NW_013666504.1:100402-103689 GCF_000517525.1 Limulus polyphemus
AAGAAGACAAGAAGCAGCTGTATAACACAACTACCAAAAGAAGACAAGAAGCAGCTCCATAACACAGCTACCAGAAGAAGACAAGAAGCAACTGTATAACACAACTACTAAAAGAAGAGAAGAAGCAGCTGTATAACACAACTACCAAAAGAAGACAAGAAGCAGCTCCATAACACAGCTACCAGAAGAAGACAAGAAGCAGTTGTATAACACAACTACCAGAAGAAGACAAGAAGCAGCTGTATAACACAACTACCAGAAGAAGACAAGAAGCAGCTCCATAACACAGCTACCAGAAGAAGACAAGAAGCAGCTGTATAACACAACTACCAGAGTCCATGACAAGCCCTTATGTAATTAAAACACTAAAAATACTAGTACAAACTAAGTCCTTCTAGAAAACTAGCTAATTCCAACTTAATATTTTTTTTTAAATAAATATTATATATCTAAATTATTTTTACTTCAAAATGACGGACAGCTAGAGCAGATAACCCTCGCGTAGCTTTGCGCGAAGTCCAACATTCTAATAATCCTAAATTTGAACTAAAAATCAGAGAGAAGACTACAAGTCAGCAGTATCCGCCGCCACAAGTTCCTTGTGGGAAATAAGCATCGCTGAGAGTAACTTAATATTCACCTGTTCGCTGCTTATAAGTTAACCAAAACGTTTACATTTAAACATATATCAACTATCGAAACTTGCCACCATATAAATATAAATGTCAAAATTATTCAATATTTTTCAGTTGTACATTTATATTTTTGAAGCTAGTCAGTTAGTGCTGCCTGCTAGCTGGTTCATGTATTACCCAATAATCTAGCTCTTGATGTCAACTAGTTCATGTATTGCCAAATGAACTAGTTCATGTGTAGCCCAATTAACTAGTTCTTGCTGTCAACTAGTTCATGTATTTCCAAATGAACTAGTTCACGTGTAGCCCAATTAGCTAGTTCTTACTGTCAATTAGTTCATGTATTTCCAAATGAACTAGTTCACGTGTAGCCCAATTAACTAGTTCTTGCTGTCAACTAGTTAACGTATTGCCAAGTAAGCTAGTTCGTGTATTGCTCAATTAGCTAGTTCTTGCTGTCAATTAGTTCATATATTGCCAAATGAACTAGTTCATGTATTGCCCAATTAACTAGTTCTTGCTGTCAACTAGTTCGTGTATTGCCCAATTAACTAGTTCTTGCTGTCGACTAGTTCATGTATTGCCCAATAACCTAGTTCTTGCTGCTAGCTAGTTCATATATTGGCCAGACAGTTAACTTACCCTATTAGCCAATTCATGTATTGCCTCATCAACGTATTCTCCATATTAGCTGGTTGATATATTGACTTGCTAGATGGCCGATTTGTTGGCTCGCTCGTGTAGTGCCTGGCTAAATGGTCAATTCTGCTTGTTCGTTGGTTCATGCATTATTTCTTCAGCTAATTCGTCCTGTTAAGTAGTTCAAGTATTGACTAGCCAGCTAGTTATTCCTGTTAAGTAGTTCAAGTATTGCCTAGCCAGCTAGTTATTTCTGTTAGCTAGTCCATGTAATTTCCAGTCATCAAACTCTTCCTTTTGGTCGGTTAATTTAATGCCAGGCCAGATACTTCTTCTTGCTAGATAGTTCACGTAGTGTGTGGTCAGTTAGTTCTTCCCGCCAGCCAGATCATGTAATATCTGGCCAGTTAGTTCATGTAATGCCTAGCCAGTTAATATTTCCTTCTAGCGAGTTAGTATTTCCTGCTAGCCAGTTCATGTATCGCCTAGCCAATTAATTCTTTCTGCTAGCCTATTCATATACTGCATGACCAGTTATCTTTTCCTGCTAGCCAGTTCATGTAGAGCTTGGTCAGATAGTTCTTTCTGCTAGCCACTTCATGTAGTGCATAACCAGTTAGTTCTTCCTGATAGCGAGTTAGTGCAATGCATGGCCTGTTAGTATTTCCTGCTAGCCATTTCATGTCGCACTTGGCCAGTTATCTCTTCCTGCTAGCCAGTTCATGTAGTGCTTGGCTTGTTAGTTCTTCCTGCTAGCTGGTTAGTTCTTCCTGTTATCCATTTCATGTAGCGCCTGGCCAGTTAGTTTTTTTTTCTGCTAGCCAGTTTATGTAGTGCCTGGTCAGTTAATTCTTTCTGTTAGATAGTTCATGTAATGTCTGGCTAGTTAATATTTCCTCTGCTAGACATTTCATGTCGCACCTGGCCCGTTAGCTGTTTCTATTAGCTAGCTTATGTTATGCCTAGAGTATTAGCTTTTTACTTTTAGCTAGTTCGTGTTATATTTGACTGATTAGCTCTTCTTGTTATTTCTTTACGCATTTCTTGGTCATTTGGTTTTCCAGTGAGCCAAATAGTGTCCACAAGTCATCTACACACTCCACAGTTTACTCTCAATAGTTTGAGCTGCAATCAATGTTGTAAGACCTTCCCAATTTTGAAGAATCATTTTTATTGACACTATTCATCTACCGATTTTGCTTTTTCCCCCAAAGCTAGATTTTTTACTGAATAAGTTTATTTGTTTTAAATATTTGTACGAAGCTAAACACAAGAGCTAGCTGTATTAGACGTCCCTAATTCTGATGGACGAGAAGGAAGGCAGCTAACCAAAAACACCCGATAGCAACTCTTGGATTACTTTAACTGAATAGTTGAATTTGACCATCATTATTATAGTGCATCCAAAGGCTGAAGTGTATTTATAAGCTTTAGTACAGCCGATTCGGCACTTTTATACATAGAGCAAATTTCTCTATCAATCAACGTACTTTCGAGCTCATTTTATTGCAACAATCTGTTCTCCTTCCATCATACAATTTCAAACAAAACTGGAGTAAAATGGCTTCCACTGACAAGAAGACCGAAGAGTCGCAAATAAAGATGTAGAAACTCGGAAGTAAGGTCTGGTGGAATCAAACACTGTCCAGTAAAATGCTAAGAACATTTTTTTTGATCGAATCAATCAAATTTGACCTGAACATTTTCCATCGACTCCCTTTCGTGGTAAGCATTCTAAAACCATTTTTATGCATCACTATATAAATTTCCGCTGAAATACAATGATATTCTTCCTACATCTCAATAAACTGAATCACAGAATTATTAGCTTTTCTTCTACTAATGTAACTTCTTCTGTAAAAAGATATGACTCGTGCTTCTTTTCTTCTACTAATGTAGCTTCTTCTGTAAAAAGATACGACTCGTGCTTCTTTTCTTCTACTAATGTAGCTTCTTCTGTAAAAATATATGACTCGTGCTTCTTTTCTTCTACTAATTGTAGCTTTTCTGTAA
>NW_013666504.1:104290-113640 GCF_000517525.1 Limulus polyphemus
CTCGTGCTTCTTTTCTTCTACTAATGTAGCTTCTTCTGTAAAAATATATGACTCGTGCTTCTTTTCTTCTACTAATGTAGCTTCTTCTGTAAAAATATATGACTCGTGCTTCTTTTCTTCTACTAATTTAATTCGTACATTTTAATCTTATTTAACTAAAAGCAGCGCAAATGAGTGAGATTATTGTAATAAATATAAATACGTTTTTGTTTCATTTATTACTTCAAACTTAAAATCTTCTACAACATTTACTTAAATTCCGAACCACAAGCAAATGATCAAACCAAATAAGGTATAACAGTATTTAAAACTTAAATGTTAGATTACTCTAAGTCTCAGAATCATCGTATTTCAATAAATTGTTACCTTCTAAACGTCGAGGAGTTTATAGTTTAGAATTCCATAATTAAAACAAAGCAGTTTTAATATCTCAGTGTCTACACGTTAAGGCCATATTAAATTTAAGTAAACGTCATGTCTTTATACTTATTACCAAAAGGCTAGCGTACTGCTTCTGATTGTGAGTGACAGCAAAGTATTTTCATAGATTTCATCTATCCTGGTTCTGTTTTGAGACAATGTTTCCGGCAATATGCTGATTCATTCATCAGGTGGTTTGAGTTATAATATACTTTGTGACAAACCTTTAGATAAGAATAATAACCAAACTAACCGGAGGAACGGAAAAAAATGTAACACAGTGCTAACCTAAATTTCTGACCTTACTGAACTGAAGAAGAGAAACTGGACTCAACGTAAAACAAGGTGAACAATCTATATTTATTTCTCTATAACATAAGATAAAGTTCCAAGAAATGTTGGGAGAACGATTTCACAAGACAAAATGGCACGAAATATAAAGTTCCGATCTAGAGTGAGAGAACTCACCATTAAATATTGGAAAAATAAGGTGAACTCTCTCAGAGTAACTACATTATTCACGTCACTTGATGACCCCAAACAACAATTTGGAGGACATATCCACCAGGTGTTTCTAAACCTGAACACGACCTTCCAAAGGAGAGTCCAGAAATGCTCAAGACTGACGCCCAGTTTCTATAAGTTAAACTCTGCACGTGCGCCAACTGCATGTATTTGAAAATCTAGGTAAACTAAAACTGTTCATCTTTCTAAGTAAGGAAAAGAAAATATGGAATTTTCTCGAATATTGTTCGTCATCCAACTACTGTGTTTTCGTTTAATACAAGTCTTAAATAAAAACAACTAGCCCTTGTTTTTATGAGTTACTCACCACGGGTATCGAAATCCGGTATTTTGCGTTGTAAGCCTTCAGACTTACCGCTGAGCCACTGGAGGCGAGAAACTAGCAACAGAAGTTATTTAATAAAATTTTATATATATATATATATATAAATGTTCTAAATGATTGAAGTGAAGTAGTGTCGTTTATCGTAATTCCAGACATGATTAGAACGGTGAAATTGGCGCTGAGATGATTTAATGAGCTTTTTAAGCTCAGCTGAAAATGACGTCTTTGATATATCTAGGCAACTTCTTAAGAAATACTTCTTTTTAATTAAAGTTCCTTTTTTAAAAATACCTATTTATGTGTATGATATAGTATTTCAAACTAGAAAAAAGCAGTTTAAAATTATAACGATCTTCTAAGTGTATTGTTCTCAATAGTTATACAAAAACCCTCATACACTTATCAATTTGATGCTTGAATACGTTGCTTTTGGCATTACAGCTGGTGTATTGATTATTATATTTTACTCTACTTAAACTTTTCCTAAGCGCCTCACCCAAAATATAACAATACCGTAGAATTTATATTTCAAAATATGTTTGGATTTTTGTGTGAGTGAAACATAATTCAATGTATAGCAAGGCTTATAAACCGTGTGAAAATGAGTAGTTGATCAATTTAATGTTCATCAGTGTATCTCCAATGCGATAAGAAAGTAGAAGGTCAAATTAATGTTCATTAGTGTATCTCTAATGCGTAAGAATTAGTTGATCAACTTAATGTTCCTCAGTGTATACCTAATGCGATAATAAGTAGATCAAGTTGATATCCAGTAGTGTGTTTCTAATGCGTAAGAATTAGCTGATAAATTTAATGTTCATCAGTGTATTACTACTGCGTAAAAAGTCTTTGATCAATTTAATGTTCATTAACGTATCTCCAATGCGTAAAAAGTAGTTGATCAACTTAATATTCCTCAGTGTATCATTAATGCGCTAATAAGTAGAACATCAAGTTGATATTCATTAGTCCCCCCCCCCCCAGTGGCACAGCGTATGTATGCGGACTTGGTGGGCAGAGTACTGATAGGTCATTGTGCATCTTTGTGTTTAATTATAAACAAACAAATTATTCATTAGTGTGTTTCTAATGCGTAAAAAGTAACTGATTAAATTAATGTTCATTAGTGTATCTCTAACGCGTAAAACGTAATTGATCAGCTTAATGTTCATCAGTGTATTCCTAATGTGTAAAAAGTAGTCGATCAAGTTAATATTCAAGTACGTGTCTCTTATGCGTAAAAGTAGTTGATCAATTTAATGTTCATCAATGTATCTCCAATAAGCAGTAGGTTCAGTTAATGTTTATTAGTGAGTCTCTCATTCGTAATAAGTAGTTGATGAACGAAAAGCTCGTTAGTGAGTTTCATAGTGAGCTTAATGTTCCTCAGTGAGTTTGAAATATGTAAAAAAGTTTTGTTTGTTTGTAATAAAGCACAAAGCTACATAATGGGTTATCTTTGCTCTGCCCACCACGAGTATCAAGACCCGGTTTCTAGCGTTGTAAGTCAGCAGACATACCGCTGTGCCACTGGGGGGCTGTAAAAATTAAAAGATCAAGTTAATATTCATTACAGTGTCTCTAGTGCATAAAAAGTAGCCGATCGATTTAACATTTATCAGTGTATCTCCAATGCGTTAATAAATAGAAGGTTAAGTTAATGTTCATTAGTGTGTCTTTAAGGCGTAAAAGGCGTAAATTAATATTCCTCACTGAGTTTCAAGCTTCTAAAAGTAGAAGATGAAGATAATATGCATTAGAGTGTTTCTAATGAGTGAGTTAATCAACTACTTCAATGTTCCCTAGTGAATTTCTAATACATTAATAAGTAGAAGATCAAGTCAATGTTCATTAGTGTGTATATAATAAAAAAAAAGATAAATTCAATGTTCATAAGGGTATCTCTAATGCGTTAATAAGTAGTTGATTAACTTATTGTTCATCAGTGTATTTGTAATGTGTAAAAAGAAGAAAATCAATTTAATGTTTATCAATGTATCTCGAATGCGTTAATAACTAGAAGGTTAAGTTAATGTTTATTAGTGTGTGTCTCTCTTGAGTAAAAAGTAGTTGATGAACATAATGCTTCTCAGTGAATTTCAAATATGCATAAATAGACGATAAAGATAACATTCGATTATGTGTCTATAATGTGTAAAAAGTAGTTGAGCAACTTAATGTTCCCCAGTGTATTTCTAATACGTTAATATGTAGTTGATCAATATAATCTTCATCAGTGGATATTTAATGCATAAAAAGTAGTTGATCAATTTAATGTTCCTCAGTGAGTTTCAAATGACTAAAAAGTAGAAGATGAAATTAATGTTTTTTAGAGTGTCTCTAATGCGTAAAATGTATTTGATCAACTTAATGTTTATCAGTGTATCTCTAATGCGCAAAAGTGTTTGACCATCTTAATGTTCATCAGTGTATTTCTAACGTGTAAAAAGTAGATCAGTTTAATGTTCATCAGTGTATCTACAACGCGTTAATGAGCAGAAGGTTAAATTAATGTTCATCAGTGTATCTCTAATGCGTAAAAAGTAGTTGTTGAACTTAATATTTCTTGGTGCATCTCTAATTCGTAAAAAAAAAATTGATCAACGTAATGTTCCTCAGTGTATCTCTAATGCGTAAAAGTAGTTGATCAATGTAATATTCATTATTGTATCTCTAATGCATTAATAAGTAGAAGGTCAAGTTAATGTTCATTAGAATGTCTCTAATGCATTAAATTGTAGTCGATCAAGTTAATGTTCATCAGTGTGTCTCTTATAAGTTTAAATGTAGTAGATCAAGTTAGTGTTCATTAGAATGTCTCTAATGCATTAAATTGTAGTAGATCAAGTTAATGTTCATCAGTGTGTCTCTTATAAGTTTAAATGTAGAAAGATCAAGCTAATGTTCATTAGTGTGTCTCTAATGCTCTAAATTGTAGTAGATCAAGTTAATGTGTATTAACCTTCATATCTGGAGCAATAAGAATGCGGTACGAGTAAACAGCAGACTTATCCAGTTAAATCGACGTGTTGTGTTAGAATCATAATGGCGAGTATGTTGTACCATTAAATATATATTTGTGTTGTAATTAAGAAAGTATTTTTTACGAGGACCAATTTTTAAAACAATAAATAAATAATAATTTCACCACGATATTGGTGTTATACACTCTTTGTAATTTTTTTTTTTTGAATTTCGTACAAATATACAGTACATGAGTACTATCTGCGCTAGATGTCCCTAATTTAACAGTGATTGACTAGAGAGAAGGCAACTAGTCAACACCACCCACCGTCAACTCTTGGGCTACTATTTTACCAACGAATAGTGGGATTGACCGTCACGTTATTATAACGCCCTCACGGCTGACAGGGCGAGTATGTTTGGTACCGAGGATTCGAACCAAAGACCTGCAGATTGCGAGTTGCCTTAACCACCAGGCCATACCAGACTTCTTCGGAGAAGAAACTATAGGAAATGCTTACGAATGAATTGTTGGAAAAATTGTGAAGTGAAAATTCGTTGTCTGTCAAAAATATTGTAAATATTTTGAAAATAATTAACATCCGATATTTGTTTTGTAGCTATAAAACTATAAGTATTTAGTCTGCTTGATATTTAAACGTTCGAACTTGAATACAATGATATCATCCATACATACTCATTGGCAATCACGCCCTCTATCACTGTTTGCTGCTTAGTAACCTAGAAACATGTAGTTCTTCATAATTTGTATCGTGGACAACTTCATCTTGCAGTCGTGGGAAGTTATAAAGTGACGGTCAATCCCACTATTTGTTGGTAAAGAGTAGCCAAAGAGTTGGCAGTGAGTGGTGTTGACTAGTTGCTTTCCCTCTAGTCTATCACTTCAAAATTAGGGACGGAAAACGCAGATATACCTCGAGTAGCTTCGCGCGGAATTTAACAAATAAATAAGCAGATAAACTATGACTAATTTCATTCTAAAAAATTGAAACAATTTATATCATTGATAATTTAATAAACTCTATTTTATAACATACAAATTTAATCTAACTAATTAGTCCACACTGATAAAAAACAACAACTAAATACTTAAGTCTAACGGATTATTTTGAGAGTTGAAACTATAACACACGTGAATAATATACAAGGATATACGAGACAATTACCATTAGTTTTAGAACATTTCTCAACTGTGGTTTACTATTATGAGTACACGCAATTTACTGGTATTTATTTCATTGATATTTGACATTTTCACTTAAAAAGGAATAAATTTTCAATTAATGGCATAAGCATATTTACTTAACTCTCATCTCATCTTATCTAAAGTGATAAGTTCACACTACATTTTGTTGTGTGTGTTCACGTGATTGTGATCGGTATAGGTAAGGATTCCATATTCAATCATTGATCGTCCTAGAAACCTTCGCCCTTCTTTCATCGTGATTCCGCCTAATATGATTAAAGACCCTGTAATGAATCAATTAATTACTAATTGACCTACTGACCCTGCAGTAAGATTTTGTCTGGTATAAGTATAGACTACGTTTAATCTGCCATCATTCCTACTGCTGATCCTCTCTCTCTGACTTGCATGGTGAAGACTATTTGGTTAATTTTAACTTTGGTAAAAAATAATCGATAGAGAACACAAAACATGCATACTTCAAACTAAGTGATATTTCCTCGTTTAGATGATACTGTGTCGTAAAGAAAGAAAATAGCTGGCATAATAAGTACAGTTGTAAGTAGTTCTAACTATCGAACACTGCAGCCTTTCAAATCTGTTGCTTGAGGATATTACGTTTTCGGCGAATTTCACACAGAAGGCTAACACACTTGATTGAAAGCACACACATTGGTAAACTATATCTTAAACGGATTTTGGAACAACATGGAGTAGAGGAGTTCCAAACAACAAACTGTTCACGCTTCGCTTCGAAACAACAGAATTTAGTCACGCAACAATTATTGATAAAATGCAGTTCTAGAAGGTTAGTTATTTCCCTCAGATATTGAAGAGAGCAAACCAGGAACGCGAAAAAGAAAATTTCTATTTCTCTATTGAAAAAGTGGAAATTAAACGATTGTTAAATCGCAACGCGAGACCATTTAATATGAATTTTACATCTCTGTTATATACACGACCCATTAGTTTGAATGTTTTGTCATGTAAGTAATATGTAGAATTAGATATATCTACAAACAGAAAGATATCATTTCGATCTCAGAAGAAATTAAACTCGCCCACCAAAGAAAAAAAAAAGGTTCACGGAAATTCTCATTCTGCAGTTATATGTTTAAAATGTCATTACTCTTTACTGTCTTTTATTAAAGGTATCATTTTGTGATTATTCTTGTACACGTTTTTAGAAGGAATGAATATCGATGCATCAAGTTAATCTATAAACTGTAGCCTGGTATGGAATGTTTTTGCGTTATTTCATTTACTTTCATATAACATCAATATAAACACTAATTATACGTACTAGAAGTGGCAACAATAGGGCAACATTAAAAGCTTTCGCCTGCTACTTATGTAATTGATAGTTCTATTTTATAATTAAATAGCAATTTTGAGAACATTTCTGACATCCAAAAGTCTGTCTTTTCTATCGCTAGAAAATATGAGAAACAAATATGAAGAAAAATGCCGCGCCTAAATAATGAGATTTTACGTTTTTATATATTAATTTTACTAAGAAATCATATGTAAAGGATTAAAAATTGATAAATTGCATAACAAGAAGTCCAATAACCTACGCACTCGAATGATCAGGTTTCTTGTTTCGAGAGTATTTTATTACAAAACGATCTCATTCTTTTCTGCAGATTCTTATTACGTAATAAATCTACTTTGAATCACAGATAAATAAATGATTTGGATATTTGAAACAAAATCTATGCAGCAGGTTCTATTTAAAAAATAAATAAAACTACAATAAAATAATTATGCTTGTTATCCATGCATGTTGCTGCTTCTATGTGTTCGTAAAACGATTATTTTCGAAAATCAGAAAGTTAAAACCATTTGCAGCTAGAAATACATTCAATGAGTTAAGGCTAAGGTTTTCGTTAATTATCGCAAAGCTACAAAATGAGTTTTGTCCATCGCGGAGAATCGAATCCCAGGTTTAGCATTGTAAGTTCGGAACTTACCCACAGGGGGAACCACTCAATGAGTGCAGCCTTTGTCTCACAATGTTTTCGACTTTTGCAACAATAAACACCAAAACTATTCACCATGAAAAATTTCGGTGTAAGTTACAAGATCATGTTTTAATCTCGACTTCTGGAGTTTTGACAGTTTTTTTTTTTCGAATTTGCTTCCATTATAGTTAGTTAGTTGACCTTCAGCGTAACCTTGACTCTTGTGCTTCAATCACCAAATTTTACTCACTTGATCCTTGGAGGGGGACTACAAAACCAAATGAAACATTTTCAGGTTATACTGTTCACATCCATGTGCACAGGATGAATGAAAACAACAGCCTCGCTGGAGAGGTTAATCAAAGCACGAACATGCCAGTTTTCAGCTTTATGATATATTTAGATAATTTAACTTGTTTCTTAGGAAGGAAAATTAAACTTTACAAATACTTTCGCTGTTTAAGATTGTCTCCTTGTTGTATATTTTTATGACAACAACATCAGATAACTATATTGACATGTTATTGTAAGTTCATATCAATAGACTCTTTCTGCGAGCAATATACGCTTCCATCGAGTTGAATCACTGGCTACAAAATATCTTGCGATTGAGAAAATCTAACATGTTCTATTAATTCTCGAAAGCGGCTGGGTCTTCAATGCATCCAAAAAATGTACTTTTCCTATGTCGGTAAAATGTGACTTTAATTTAGTTAAGGCTACGCTTTTAGTTTATTGTAGGTGGAAGTGGGAAACCACTTGGTATTTTCAGATGAACTGGACCTAATAGGAGGTTCGAGGATTTGTAATGTTAATTGCAAAGAAAACAACAAAAACACAATTAAATATATTAAGCATATAAGTGAAAATCTGGTTGGACAAATGTTATAAAACTAGCAATTACCATCTTTCTATCTGAGGTTGGCTTGTCTGTATAAATTCCAAGCAACTTTTCTCAACAAAGATAAGGACAAAATCTAAGAAAGACTTAACTTTCTCGAAATTGTGTTACAATTCTAAGCTCCACTATAGCTTCCTAGAATGCCAAGTTACTCTCATCATCAGCAAGTCACATTAACAGAAAAGGGAAACCAGGGTTTCTGAGTTCTCTATCTCCACATGTAACCAATCGAGTCTAAAACCTATTGAAGCAAGGTAAAAAATCATTTGCCAAATCATCAAGGTATGAAATTAGACTAGTCTTGGGTCAAATTACGAACTTGTCAGTGGCCATCCCTAAGGGAAAGATTAGCGTAGTTTAACGTTAAGAACATTATGTTCACCCAGAACTTGCAGTTAAGTACAAATACTTCAAATAACATTTTGAAAAAATTGCGTGAATTGTTATACTAGCGTGTTGTATGTGATATCTGCATATCACAGCTGTAGATGAGGAAATACTTAATGTTCTTTAATGTTTCTTATGCACTTTTAAGAGAGAAAAGAAAAATCAAGAATCACGAACTTTTCTTTGACTTCACAAATTTAAAAAATGTTTTGCTCTCGCATTAACCAAACACGCTATGCGTCTGTGTGTTATTACTGCAGACCTCTCACACGACATGTTCAGTATCGATTGTGCAAGTGTAGTTAAAACGTTTTGCCTTAGTTGCATTACAAACAGTGTTACACCATTTCGGAATGATATTTACAGATTTCGTGCGTACTACTGTGAGCACACCTCTAATTTTTTCTGATCAACTAATATTAACCGTTTTAACTGTTAAGACACACAATTTTTAATTGTTCAGGAAGTTAGAAAGAGTACTATTAGCGCTAAAATTAAAAATATTGAATTTACTTGTAATGAGACAATTCTATTGAGCAACAAGTTTTATCCCTTGGCTTCTGGAGACGAGGAACTATTGGAGAGAGGGAAAACAAAAGGGTCAGAGAAGGATGTTGATGATAAGGAGGTTATAGTTATAGGTGATTCCTTGACAAG
>NW_013666504.1:114248-119169 GCF_000517525.1 Limulus polyphemus
TTTATTGTTAACTTCAACTATAGAAATGATGGAGAGAGTGGAAATTGGGGAACATCTGGTTGTAAGTGATCATTGCTCTATTAGGTTCAATGTTTTGCTGCATATGGAGATTAGGATAATGATATTTTGGTTTCAAATTTCAAAAAAGCAAATTTTGAAGGTATGTGACAAGAATTATCTGTTGTAATTTGGGCAGCTGTGTTATTTGGAGATACTGTTCAAATGTGGAAAATTTTTAAAGATACATTTTTAAATATTTAAGGTAAACATATTCCTTATAGAAAGAAGAGGGTATCTGCAAGTACAAAACCAGGTTGGCTCACAAAGAGGAGTTTAAGAGATAAAATTAAAGAAAAGCATAATAAATTTAAATTGACTGTTATGATGGGAGATTCTGTTTCATCAATAATATTGATGAAACAGGAAATTATGACATCGAAAAGGGTGTATGAGAAAAGGTTGGCTGAGAATGTAAAAATTAACAGAAAGGATTTCTTTAAATGCATTAAAGGTAAACAAAATGTTAGGATGGGGGTAGTACCCTTGAGGGATGATAAAGGAAGGCTCCTATCTGATGATTATGAGATAGATGGATTATTAAATGTTACTTTTCCTTCGGTTTTTTACTAACGAAGATTTAAGCAGTTTATAGATGATATCAAGATGGAAACTAGATGACTGCATTAATTCTGAACAGGTTAAAACAAAAATTGAGAAGTATCAAGAAAGATAAGGCTCCTGGACCAGATCATATTTCTCCAAGGGGTTTGAAGGAGGTTAAAAATTGGTTATTTGAGCCACTTGCTACTATATTTTGTCAGTCCTAGAATAGTGGGCAGGTACTAGAGGATTGGAAGTTAGCTAATATAACTACTCTTTTCAAGGAAGGTGATGAAAATTGTCTAAATACCCAGGTTTATAAACCATCCATAGTCTTCTTTCTATCTAAATACCCAGGTTTATAAAACATCAATGATCTTCTTTCTATCTAAATACCCAGGTTTCTAAATCATCCATGATCTTCTTTCTATATAAATACCCAGGTTTCAAAACCATCCATGATATTCTCTGTATCTAAATACCCAGGTTTCAAAACCATCCATGATCTTCTCTGTATCTAAATACACAGGTTTCTGAATCATCAATGATTTTCTTTCTATAGAAATGCCTAGGTTTCTAAACCATCCATGATCTTCTTTTTATATAAATACTCAGGTTTCAAAACCATCCACGACCTTCTCTGTATCTAAATACCCAGGTTTCTAAACCATCCATGGTCTTCTTTCTATCTAAATACTCAGGTTTATAAGCCATTCATAGTCTTCTTTCTATCTAGATAGCCAGATTTCTAAACCACCCATTTTCTTCTGTCTATATATAAATACATAGCTTTCTAAACCATCCATGGTTTTTCTTTCTATCTAAATACCCAGGTTTCTAAATCATCAATGATTTTCTTTCTATAGAAATAACCAGGTTTCTAAACCATCCATGATCTTCTTTCTATCTAAATACCCAAGTTTCTAAACCATCCATGGTCTTCTTTCTATCTAAATACTCAGGTTTATAAGCCATTCATAGTATTCTTTCTATCTAGATAGCCAGATTTCTAAACCCCCCATTTTCTTCTGTCTATATATAAATACATAGCTTTCTAAACCATCCATGGTTTTTCTTTCTATCTAAATACCCAAGTTTCTAAACCATCCATGGTCTTCTTTCTATCTAAATACCCAGGTTTCTAAATCATCAATGATCTTCTTTCTATTTATATACCCATAATTCTAAATCCAAGAACATTTTCTATTTAAATACTCAGATTTCTCAACCATCCATTGTTTTTCTTTCTATCTAAATACCCAGTTTTCTAAACCATCCATGATCTTCCTTCTATCTTAATACCTAGGTACCCAGGTTTCTAAACCATCCATGGTATTTTTTTTCTATTGATATTCCCAGAATTCTAAATCAAAAATCCTTTTCTATCTAAATACTAAGATTTCTCAACCATCCATGTGCTCCTTTTTATCTACATACCGAGGTTTCACAACCATCTATGGTTTTTTTTCTATTTATATACCCAGAATTCTAAATCCAAGATCATTTTCTATCTAAATACTCAGATTTCTCAACCATCCATGTGCTTCTATCTATCTAAATATCCAGTTTTCTCAACCATCCATGTTTTCTTTTTATCTAAATACCCAGGTTTTTAAACCATCCATGGTCTTTTTTCTGGTTATATACTCAGACTTCTAAATCAAAGATCTTTTTCTATCTAAATACCCAGTTTTCTAAACCATCCATGTTTTTCTTTTTATCTGAATACCCAGGTTTATAAACGAACCATGATCTTCTTTCTATCTAAATATTGAGGTTTCTCAACCATCTATGGTCTTTTTTCTATTTAAATACCCAGAATTCTAAATCCAAGATCATTTTCTATTTAAATACTCAGATTTCTCAACCATCCATGTGCTTCTTTCTATCTAAATACCTGGGATTTTAAACAATCCATGATCTTCTTTCTATCTAAATACACAGGTTTCTAAACCATCCATGATATTCTTTCTATCTAAATACCCAGTTTTCTAAACCATTAATGTTTTTCTTTTTATCTAATTACCGAGGTTTCTCAACCATCTATGGTCTTTTTTCTATTTATATATATACCCATAATTCTAAATCCAAGATCATTTTTTATCTAAATACTCAGATTTCTCAACCATCCATTTGCTTCTTTCTATCTAAATACCCAGTTTTCAAAACCATCCATGTTTTCTTTTTATCTAAATACCCAGGTTACGAAATCACCCATGGTTCTATTATTTAAATACCCAGGTTTCTAAACCATCCATGGTTTTTCTTTCTATCTAAATACCCAGGTTTCTAAATCATCCATGATCTTATTTCTATCTAAATACCGAGGTTTCTTAACCATCTATGGTCTTTTTTATTTATATACCCAGAATTCTAGATCCAAGATCATTATCTATCTATATACTCAGATTTCTCAACCATCCATGTTATTCTTTCTATCTAAATACCTAGGATTTTAAACCACCCATGGTTTTTCTATCTAAATAGCCAGATTTCTAAACCACTCATTTTCTTCTTTCTATATATAAATACATAGCTTTCTAAACCATCCATGGTCTTCTTTCTATCTAAATACCCATGTTTATAAAACATCAATGATCTTCTTTCTATCTAAATACCCAGGTTTCTAAATCATCAATGATTTTCTTTCTATAGAAATACCCAGGTTTCTAAACCGTCCATGTTCTTCTTTCTATCTAAATACACAGGTTTCTAAACCATCCATGGTCTTTTTTCTATTTATATACCGAGAATTTTAAATCAAAGATCTTTTTATATCAAAATACTCAGATTTCTCAACCATCCATATTCTTCTTTCTATCTAAATACCTGGGATTTTAAACCATCCATGATCTTCTATCTATCTAAAACAAGCATGATATTCTTTCCATCTAAATACTTGGATTTATAAACTATCCACGGTATTATTTCTATCTAAATACCCAGGTTTTTAAGCTATCTATGGTGTTTCTTCTATCTAAATATCCAGTTTTCTTAACCATTCATGATTTCATTTTTATCTAAATACCGAGGTTTCTAAACTATCTATGATCTTCTTTCTAACTAAATTCCCGGGTTTCTAAACCACCCATGGTCTTCTTATTTAAATACCCAGGTTTCTGATCCATCCATGTTCTTCGTTCTATGTAAATACCCAAATTTCTAAACCATCGATTGTCTTCTTATTTTAATACCCAGGTTTTTAAACCATCTGTGGTTTCATTTCTAAGTAAATACTCAGGTTTCTAAACCATCCATGATTTTCTTTTTATCTAAATACCCGGGTTTCTAAACGATCCATGATCTTCTCTCTATTTAAAGACCCAGGTTTCTAAACCACCCATGATCTTCTTTCTATCAAAATATTGAGGTTTCTAAACAATCCATGATCTTCTTTCTATATCAATAACCAGGTTTCTAAATCATCCATGATCTTCTTTCTATCTAAATACCCAGGTTTCCAAACAGTCCATGATCTACTTTGTATATAAATACCTAGGTTTTTAAACCATCTGTGGTTTCATTACTGAACAAATTCCCAGGTTTCCAAACCATCCATGATCTTCTTTCTATCTAAATACCCAGGTTTATAAACCATCCATGATCTTTTTTCTATATAAACACCCAAGTTTTCTAAACCACGCATGGTCTTCTTATTTAAATATCCAGGTTTCTGAATCATCCATGATATTTTTATTTAAAGACCCAGGGTTCTAAGTCACCCGTGATCTTCTTATTTTTATACCCAGGATTTTAAACCATCCATAGTTTTCTTTGTATCTAAATACCCAGATTTCTAAACCATCCATGATCTTCTTTCTATCTAAATACCCAGTTTTTTAACCATCCATGGTCTTTTTTAATATCTAAATACCCAGGTTTCTCAACAATCCATGACCTTCTTTATATCTAAATACCCAGTTTTCTAAATCATCCATGATCTTCTTTCTATCTAAATACCCAGGTTTCTAAACCATCCATGGTTTTCATTCTATTTAAATACCTCGGTTTCTAAACCATATATGATCTTCTTTTTATCTAAATTACCAGGTTTTTGAACCTTCCATGTTCTTCTTTTTATCTAAATACCCAGGTTTCTAAACTATCCATAGTCGTTTTTCTATTTATATACCCAGAATTCTAAATTCAAGATTTTTTTCTATCTAAATAGTCAGATTTCTCAACGATCCGTGACCTTCTTTCTATCTAAATACCCAGTTTTTTAAGCCATCCATGGTTTTCTTTCTGTTTAAAAACCCAGTTTTCTAAATCATCCATGATCTTCTTTCTATCTAAATACCCAGTTTTTTAAGCCATCCAT
>NW_013666504.1:120065-124666 GCF_000517525.1 Limulus polyphemus
ATCCATGATCTTCTTTCTATCTAAATACCCAGTTTTTTAAGCCATCCATGGTTTTCTTTCTGTTTAAAAACCCAGTTTTCTAAATCATCCATGATCTTCTTTCTATCTAAATACCCAGTTTTTTAAACCATCCATGGTTTTCTTTCTATTTAAATACTCAGTTTTCTAAATCATCCATGATCTTCTTTCTATCTAAATCCCCAGGTTTCTAAACCATCCATGGTTTTCTTTCTATCTAAATACCCATGTTTCTAAACCTTCCATGTTCTTCTTTTTATCTAAATACCCAGGTTTATAAATCATCCATGATCTTCTTTCTATCTAAATATCCAGTTTTTTAAACCATCCATGGTTTTCTTTCTATTTAAATACTCAGTTTTCTAAATCATCCATGATCTTCTTTCTATCTAAATCCCCAGGTTTCTAAACCATCCATGGTTTTCTTTCTATCTAAATACCCATGTTTCTAAACCTTCCATGTTCTTCTTTTTATCTAAATACCCAGGTTTATAAACATCCATAATCTTCTTTTGATCTAAATACCCAGGTTTTTAAACTATCCATAGTCGTTTTTCTGTTTATATACCCAGAATTCTAAATTCAAGATCTTTTTCTATCTAAATAGTCAGATTTCTCAACGATCAGTGACCTTCTTTCTATCTAAATACCCATGTTTCTAAACATCCAGGGTTTCTTTGTATCTGAATACCCAGTTTTCTAAACCATCCATGATCTTCTTTCTATCTAAATCCCCAAGTTTCTAAACATCTATGGTTTTCTTTCTATCTAAATACCCAGTTTTCTAAACCATCCATGATGTTCTTTCTATCTAAATACCGAGAATTTTAAATCCATTATCTTTTTTCTTTCTAAATACCTTGGTTTCGAAACCATCCATTATCTTTTTGCTATCTAAATACCCAGAATTCTAAACCATACATGATCTTTTTTTCTTTCTAAATACCCAGAATTCTAAACCATACATAATCTTTTTTCTTTCTAAATACCCAGGTTTCTAAACCATTCATGATCTTTGCTATCTAAATACCCAGAATTCTAAACCATACATAATATTTTTTTCTTTCTAAATACCCAGATGTCTAAACCATCCATGATTTTTTTGCTATCTAAATACCCGGAATTCTAAAACATACATGATCTTCTTTCTATATCCATACCCAGGTTTCTAAATCTGTTTTCACTTCATCTTGCTATTTATATTCACAAGTCTGATTTTTGTTATCAGGTATAAATACTTTGATTACTTTAGATAAATATATACTGGTATAATTTGATTTAAACGTCAAATCAAGTGTAAAACGGAAATAGGCCAAAACTGTGTCTTTGTTTCTTTGTTATTTCTTCTTCCTCTGCTTGATGTCTCGAAATGTCTTTTGAATTAAATAGTTTATTTCAGTTTTCAGAATCGTCTGTACTTAGAAACTAGCTGGAAATGTCTAAGACACAAAACTAAGACGTTCTCTTTGTTGAAAGTTGGTGCATTATACTACCCCTGTTCAGTGAGAATATTTTATCGTTGGGTTTGAAATGGGGTTTGTAGGCATGTTGCCATTTTCATATTTTAAACAAACGTAGTGAAAACGTGAAAAAATATAAACTCAAACTTTGTCGCTATAACATGTAAGGTAACAGATATTAGTATTTATGACAAATCAGGTGCCACCGTCCATAATCCTGAACTATTGACCAGAGGAAAAGCAGCCAGTCAGCATCACCCTACCACCACCATTCACGCAAAGAGATTGACTATAACTTTTATAACGCCCCCAGCTCCACAGCTCCGGATCCAGAGCTCTACCACTGGCCCAATCCGCATCCCTATGTAGGTTAAATACTTTTTTGTTTTGAATTTCGCGCAAAGCTACACGAGGGCTATCTGCGCTAGCCGTCCCTAATTTAGCAGTGTAAGACTAGAGGGAAGGCAGCTAGTCATCACCACCCACTGCCAACTTTTGGGCTACTCTTTTACCAACGAATAGTGGGATTGACCGTCACATTATAACGCCTCCACGGCTGAAAGGGCGAGCATGTTTGGTGTGAAGGGGATTCGAACCCGCGACCCTAAGATTGCGAATCGAGCACCTTAACCACCTGGCCATGCCGGGCCGACACTACGTTTGTGAGTTTATTATTCCAAGTGCAGAGGTCGCTCCTACAAAAGCGGTCAAAAGGAAGGATTGTGTGGATTTGCTTTGCAAGAATGTGTAGTTATTTAATTAAGTGAATTAGTTAAAAGTTCGTCCGTTTATGTTTCGAAGCCTAAACAAATAAAAACGAAAAAGATCTACATATTCCAAAAATGTCACTGAATTTCCAGGTATGTATCTTTAATGCTAATTTATAACATGTATGTTTTTCCCTAGTCTTTCTATATTTATATATTAATCTTTGATGTTTCGCCAATTTTTACTTTGATTTTTGCATTTCAACATTGTACATTTATGTTTCGCCGATTAAGACGAAGATTAACGCGAATTTATTCTTGAATTAACATCAATCATTCTTCATTAGATGAAAGCATCAAGGGGTGATACAACCGGGAGATAAAATAGTAAACACAGCTTCACATTAAAAGAAGAATGAAGGAAGAGATGGTATTCCATTCCCAATTGTAGCTCTTTGCTCCTCACGTGTCACGACAATGACTTGTTTCCGCATCGTGATGGAACATACCTCGATGATCAGCCCAAGAAGATAATACAACTGTGACCCACTGATCCATTGTCAATTTATCTCTTACATAAGAGGCGATTAGCGAAAGGAAGATGTGGGTAGTAGGACTGAGGGAAGTAGAGCGTAATAGAGAGAAAGGATAAGACATACAAATTACCAGTAGGGAAGATAAGTACAAAACGACAAAAAGGTACAGTAACTGTAAAACTTATAAACAAAAAACATTTATAAACAGAATCGTTATAGTAATAAACTAAATGTTAACGCCGGACATTAAAACAAAATCATGGGGAGAAACAGAACTATAAAGGATGAAAAAAGTTGACCAAAAATTGAACTGTGGATAAAGAAACAGAAATTTAAAACGCTGAAATATTTCCACTATGAAATAAAACAAAAGTTTTTTGTTGTTGTTGTATCTGTAGCTGTCCCTAACTTTGAACTGATAGACTAGATGGAAGACAGCTAGTTAACAGCGCCCACTGCCAACCATTAGGCTATTCTAATCGAATAGTCTAACTTGAGTGTCTCTTTTATAACCCATCTACGTCTCTAAAGTGTGGGACGTATTTTTGAGGAAACGAGACGCGAGCTATGCACCCACAGATTCACAGACCAGCACATAAATTACTAGGTCACGCCCGTCTAGTAAAAAAGGGTAGAAAAACGGAAACCTAGAATATTAAAAATGTCAATAATAAAAAGTGAACAAGGGCAAAAGAAATAATAACCAGACGATAAAAAATGTATAAAATTAGTGTTTAACTGAAGAGTAAAGACAGAACAGAAACTTTGTACTTGAAATTTTACATTTGAAAATTCTAGTTCGGTGCTTGGCAATATCGCTAAGCCCAACCTTGTCAGGTATTCTTGGGTAGAGGGCTGAAGACAACGGTGGTAGTGAGGGTACCTAACTGGTGACCTAGGACGGAGTAATCATAGAATATTTTTGTAATTTGCATATTATAGTTCAGACTATTCATCATTAATTATGATTGTTATCGTCGAGTTTTAGCAACTCTTTTGTAACTGGAACGTGACAAACATCAACAAGAAAAACTAAAGCGGAGAGAGAGAGAGAGAGAAACGCTGAGAATGAATAATGAGTTGTAACACAAGAAGGACACAAAGGTTATATACAATAAAAATGACAATATCGACATTGGTAAAAGCTTGATAAAATATAATAAACAAAGAAAAACATAGAATAGAAATTGAGTAAGATAAAGAAGTGCTGTTAAAAGAAGAGTGAACATAAGATGAAAAAAGAGAAAAACAAATAAAAAACGCAAACAAATTGATACACAAATAAAATCATGCGATCAAAGAGATGGACATAAATTTAGAACAAGAGCAATCCATATTAGTCAAGTACTTATAGTTACAAAAATATAATTATAATTATATTTACAGTCATTTATATATTTGATAAGGTGTAAAAACAGGTATCTAATATTTAGAGTCGTAAATGTCCCTCGGTGGATCAATGGTAACTTACGGACTTATAACGCTAGAATCCGGGGTTCGATCCCCCCCCCCCCCCCGCGGTGGATAGAGCTCACACAGCCCAATGTGGCTTTGTGCTAAATCAAAGTTTAACGAAGCATTTCTTCAACTATTTTTATATTAGTTCGTGGAAAATACACTTTCAAATTAGCGTCATTTTGGTTTTGTTTTTTGTACGACATAAATGCTAAAAGACACCGGAAGTAGAAATTTGTGGTTCTGATGGAAGAATAAGAAAATAATTTTAAACCCTAACAAATCCATAGATTATTATTTCTGGTGTCCCTAACAAATCTATAGATTATTATTTCTGATGTCTTTAAATGATTTTTTTCTAACAAATCCATAGACTATTATTTCTTGTGCCTTTAAATGATTTTGTTAAACAAAATCATTTAAAG
>NW_013666504.1:125666-135586 GCF_000517525.1 Limulus polyphemus
TAATATCTGATCTTATAATATAACCATATAGATATTAGTTGGAAAACAGTTGCATTGACAACGAAGACCGTTTCGAGTCATCAGAAATAGAAACGCGTGTTTCTGTTTGACAACAAGAGCATTTCGAGACACCAGAAATAGAAACCCGTGTTTCTGCCTGACAACAAAGACCGTTTCGAGACACCAGAAACAGAAATCTGTGGCTCTGCTGGAGAATACGAATCATCTATTGATATCGTAAACAGAAATCTATCGCTTAACTGGAAAAATAAAGATGACTAAAAGTAACTGTTGTAAACTATAAAGATATTAGATAGATGTCGAAAACACTACTTGAAGATTGATTGAAATTAGCTATAAACAATAAAAATTTGAATTTCTCTTTTTTCACCAAAATGTTATTAAATACGTAAGGTAGGTTATTAGTAATGAGTTAGAGGATCTACACCAAAACAGTTTAACTAGAATTTGAGTTTATCATTTTTTTTAAATTACAGTACTTTTCACAACATTTAGCACAACACAATCGCTGTCCAGTCTTCACCACGAAGAAAGCATAAGTCGAGTTCAGTGTAAACAACATTCTTCCTCGGATTTTACTGTCTTATTAACATTTTGAATTACAAGTAATGCTAAATTATTAAAAAGCTCTGCTCAAAATCTCATTGACAATGAATAGTTCCACGACAAATAATGTCTATGATTTTAAAGTATTTTAAAAAAGAAATCGTTGAAATTCAAATAGAAAATAGATACAGCTTTACACCTAAATGAATATTAAAATACGAAACATCATTATAAAAATTATTCTTCCAAATCTAATAAACACTAGCTGAAATTCTCCAACGTTGCCAACGATACTAGGGTGACGCATTGCCTAAGAGACCGGATCGGTTGCCATGGAAACCTACAGAAGATTTACTTCTTAAATCGAAGCTTTCGCTTATAGCTGAAAGCGATAGCTCAATGTTATGTTTGAAAAATGAAAATGAGCCTTTTAAGATTTTTTTTTTCATGTCTGAAGATGCGAGGAGTAATCGCTGACGTTGCGATAAGAAACTCATACTAACGAAACGTTCAAGTCTGTTAGCCAATAGCCACCTGGAAAGTAGATTCGGTCTATTACACGGTCCTTGACACAAACCAAATAAGAAATATTTGTTGCTTCGTATTCCTTAACCATAATGTATATATAAGTAAGGATTTCCGTTTTACTTAAACTACATAAGTTGTATAGCTTGACTGATTATTTCCTTTGTTGGCTTCTGTGCTGTATAGCTTGGAATTAGAGAGTTTCATATCAACTTGCTAGTTGTTTGTCTGCAAAACTAACGTTAATGTAAGCACAAACCAAAACAAAACTAGAATTAAAATTTCTCAGCGGTATTAACCAATACTTTAGGCCCTCTCACGGATTCGAATCAGGTTTTCTTAACTTCTCTAAGTGTACCAAACGTCTTGTGCAACTCAGGTTTAAGAGTTAATGTGAAACGGTATTGGAACGTTCAACGTGTAAGAAAGCACAGCTGACAGACCAAAATTAAACGTCGCCTTTTTTGATATATTATGCAAATCTTAAATGACTGTAATTATTCAACGCAAGTATAATTTTTTTCAGGATAACATTAATGCCTTGTTTGATGATAGTACAATCTTCAAAAGGTGAAAAAAAATAGGATAAACTTAAGATGGTTTTATTTTGTTTCAAAATTTCTCGCAAACTGACATAAGGTCTTTCTGATCATAGCTGGCCCTAATCTTTCAATTGACAGGGTAGAAGAAAGGGAGACAGACAAGCAACAACCCACTCTTGGGCTACTCTTGTCTGGTCTGACAGTGGAATTTGATCATCAATCTTATAGTGCACCCATGGCCTCAAAACTCAATACATTTCTGAAGCAATGGGTTTGAACTATAAATTCGTACTCATGGTCCGAGCACCAGAAAGCCACGCCCGACTCGTTTTCGATGGTAGTGGGGCAGTAAAACACGGTAGCTATATATATATTATATCAAAATCGGGGACTTTAAGCCGGAAAGATGAGACGTAGTTGGTTAAAGAATACATCAAAACAAGTTTTATCTAGAGCAGACATTCCAAATCTGGGGTACATGTACCCCCGGGGGTACATTTGCATTTCTCAGGGGTACATAGGGGTCTGAGAGTATAACCATGGTTTACACTTTACTTAATCTACAGTCAGACAAAGTGGCTCACATAAATATACGCTCTTTAGACAAAAAGTTGTGATCATGGTGAACGTTGTGATGTTAGTGCATTATAACTCATGTTTGCAATAAGCAATGTAGAACATAAGCAATATAGAACACCCTCGTTACAAATCAGTTGATAAACTAGGGATCAGCCAACTGGACAAGCTCTCCTCCCTCCATTAGTGCTTTGGGAGAGAATGCCCAAGGGGTACAGAAGAACAAAAAGATTGGGAATCCCTGATCTAGAGAGAGTTCAGAAACTTTCCTTCGTGAGATAGTGTAGTCTGAGCATGCTAAGGAAGAATGATGGAAAGAGAAGATAAGAAACATTGAATGTCAAGATAAAGTAGCTCTTAGCGACATCACACGGATTTAAGATTCACTTTAATGTGTTGGGAAGCTGATATTTGAAAAACAAAGATATGTAAGTGAGCCACCATCAAGAAATAATGGTGCAGTTGTAAGAATTTAGTTTCACTGAGAATAATATTGTAATAAGTGCATAGCAAAATGTGCACTTTGATTTGGGGTCTTTTTAGGCTTGAATTGGGCCTAATCGGAGACGTTCTCCTTTTATGCACACTGTTCCAAATTATAGTGCTATCTTTGCAAATCAGTGCCATTTGGTGACCTTACGGTAAAAGTTTCTCCTCTTATGTGTTTCAAACACAATTTTAGCAAAGATACAATTAAGTAGAATTTACAAAAATCAGGGATTGTTTTTTGAAATTATACAGTAAATGAAAACCCGAATAAATTGGCGTAATTTATTTTATTATATTTATATTATATTTATTATATTTATATTATATTTATTATATTTATATTATATTTATTATATTTATATTTATATTATGTTTATATTGAAAACCACATTTATTAAATTATTTATGCTTCATTTGTAACGTTTATTAAAGTCTTTTACGAATCGAAAATTTATTTTAGAGAATGACATTTAAAAGCAAATCACAGAGAAAGTTTGGCTTTTAACAGTATTGAAACTGTAACTTACATAATGTTTATGTTTTATAGCCTTGTCAAATGCTGTACATGATTTTTGTTATAATTTCGTGCTATGTAAAGACATTTTATGCTTGCAAAGTGCATATACAAGTCAGTGTTCCAAACAGACAAGATAATCAGTCTAGATTAGATATTTACCCCTAGCGGTTTTTAGGAGACACGATTACTGGTAGATTGCAGATTATTACCCAAGATTCTGTGCATTAAAAACCACAGTTTTTAAATAATCCAAGAAATGCTCAATAAATAAGTTAAAAACGAAACAAAATATGTTATAAAAGAGTTAGGCTACTGCATGCAGGAATCGAGACCTCACTGAATCTACAATATATCAGATCGATTTCACAACCTAATGTACCATTGTGAAGTCTTGATGTGGATCTACTTAAGTGTAAATCGCATAGTCTGGATTCCCAGAAAATCATCTTTCAAGAGCTCTAAATCTGTTTGCAGAAAGACTCTGCGTCTCTTGGTGTCGTTTATTTCGGCCCTGAGTGGCTGATATTTGCCCACACAAGAATGAACACACAAACGATCCCTTAAGCTGTCGAGAAACTGACTTCGTAAATATGGCTGTGTTCTGCTGCCTCTCCAGACCCAGCCGCAAAATCAATATCTATAACAGCAGACACATTGGCACGGGACTTGCGATGCACGAGCTCTGCCAGGAGCAGTCTCATCCTCATCTGACGCAGCGCGTGCTGACATGTCATGTGCGCTGACGTAAGAAGCACGAGTAAAAGTGAAAAATCTCCAACGTCCATCAGCAAGGAGATAAAAATGGAACTTTTAGATTGTGGTTACGACCTTTCTCTAGGTCCTGGGCAGTTGGCTAAAACTACTGTGTAAATCCATAAGAGAAAACATCCTCCCTCCCCATCTTAAAGCTTTATGTTTTCCCCACACGACTAAGCACTTGAGAGCATCCCATAAAGCCTTACATTAGCAGAATAGTCGGTTTCCGACAATAATGACCTTTTAGTGCACGATAGCTAAGTAACCAACTTGGCGAGGCCAACAAGTCTATTCGACTTATATCTCCTGAGCTATGACGTCACCAGGCTTGTGGTGAGTGAGCCTGGTTAGTCTAGGTTTGAGCGGAGATTACAAGTTAATGCATAACTAGTTTGTATGAAAATAAAACTATTTTTAATAAATTCATCAGCCGAAAAAAGAAAACAGTAGTCATACAAAAGAAATATCACACTTATCTGTGTTTATTTCTGTTAAGTCAGTGATAAGTTTACGGACTTACAGCATTAAAATCCAGGGTTCCATTTTGAATTCCCGTGGTGGACGAAGCGCAGCTAGATCATTGTGTACTAAAAATATACTTGTTTTCAATTCATGTTAAGCTCATCTTACAAACTGAATCTCGGTAGTTAAGATCAGAGTAAACCAATTAAAAATTTACAAAAAAAATATAATTCCCAAGCAAAAATGTAAAGAAGGGAGAATGGTATTTAGCTAATTGGTTGAATGTTGTTGTTTTGTAGAATTTTGCGTAAAACTGCTCGAGGATTATCTATGATAATTTTGAAGTGATAGTCTAAAGGAAAGGCAGGTAGCGAACTGCTCATGGACTACTGTAACCGAATAGTGGGATTTGATCGTCGCTCTTATAACGCACTCTCACGGCCAGAAAGTTGAGCGCGTTTTTCTTTCTTTTGTTGTTGTTATCTATTTTGGCGTAATGGGGCGCGAGCCACTGATCTTCGGAAACACAATTCGGTACACACACCACTGGCCGCGCTTGGATGAGATGGTATATTTCTTATATAAGGCTGTTTGTTTATGAATTTCGCGTAAAGCTTCTCGAGTGCTGCTATCTGCGGTAGCCGTCACTAACTTAACAGTGATAGACAGCTAGTCAACATCACCCACCGCCAACTCTTAGGCTACTCTTTTTACCATAGAATAGTGGGATTAACCGTCTCATAATAACGCCCCCATGGCTGAAAGGATGAGCATGTTCGGTGACGGGAATTCGAACCCACGATTGCGAGAAGAGGACACTAACTATCAGGCCATGCCAGGCCTTTATAAAAGCTAAGAGAAGGTCTCGTATTTAAAATTCAAAGTGTTAAAATAGTGAATTAAGTTCGTGTGTTTAATAAGGTAAATATATAGGCTAAACAATACTTCCAAAGGACTTTTAGTCATAAGACTATTACGATGTACGTTTGCAGAGTAAACATTTTCACCAATGATCTACGTATATTTCCTACTTGCCAGCTCTCTGTTTGCGACATGTTTTATTATAAATGTAGCTGTTTTGGTTCATTTCAATTTTTATGGATTTAAGTAATTTAAGTTGGAAAACAAAGATTTATAGATAGATAGACTTACTGTATACTGCCTTTGGTTATAACAAATATAGAAATAACTTCGCGTATATTATTATCTAAACTAAATTATGTAATTATAACGCATTTTCCTACTCTGTGATCTTGTAGCCAAGTGCAAGTGATAACAGCGATTAACTGGTACAGGATATGGCTGGATCATAATGATATATATATATACTCTTATATTAATTAATTAATCAATCAATCATCACGTCCTCCCCAATTCTGAGGGTCGACGAATATGGCTCTCCATTGTTCTGTGTTCCTCAGTGCCTGTTCCCACTTTCCTCATTCAAGCTTCTCTTCTCTAATACATTTTCTATTATTATTGAACTATAAGAGTCTTTATCTACCTGAACTCGTTTTTTCTTCGATTGTACCCATCAGAATCTCTGCCAACCTTTCATCAGATCTAATTATATGCCCTAAGTTGGACATCCTTCGTTTTCTCCATATGGTCAGCAGTTGACCGTTTATCCTTGCACGTTCCAGTGCTTCTTCATTACCTTTTCTTCAATGTAGTTGATATTTTTCATTCGTCTATGACACTACATTTCAAATATCTCCAACAATAGCTTTGTTTTAGCAGATAGGGTTCACGTTTTCACACTGTGTCCGACTTATTCTAAGGAATTAGAATATTCTGACAGTTCATTTTCAACCTTAGATTTAATTCTATTGGGGATTACATTTAGCTATGTTTTTGAGGTGTGACTGATCCAACTGATAGTCCTGTAGGGGCTATACTCCGTAGCCCTATGTTTCCTTTTCTCTTATTTCCTGTAACACCTCTTTGAACTTAACCTATTGATCCTCAGCGTTATTATGTACATTATTATGTTATTATATACAAGTTATTTGTTTGTTAATATTTTAAGTACGTTTTTAGTCTCTGTTACAAATTTCTTGGCTATGTTATTTTTTCTAAATTAATTAAGTCCTATTTCGCCCCGCTTGAGGTCTCTTTGCTCAGCTTATTCAGTTCCAGTCTTATTTGTCTGATCACATAGTTGTAACCAGAACAACAGTCTACTCCTGGATACGTCTTAGCTATTGTAATAGTTTCTGAAAGAATCTTTAGCTATGATGTAGTTTATATGATTTCTCACAATTATTTCACCATCCTATACAAGTATACAAATGCCAATAGTGGTGCTTGTCACTAAGCCTTATCTTAATGTCACCCATTATGATCATATATTCTTCTGACTTCAGTGTTTGCACAGCTTTCTCAACATCTTGAAATTTTTCTTTCGATTTCCTATTCTTTACTATGCAGATATAGGGTCATAAACTTGGGTGCTGGCTAAAATCAAAGGGTTGTGCCCAAAACTTGACTGACATTACCCTATTTGAGATTGCCCAGAAGCCTTTATTCAGTTGCTTAATTCTTCTTTCAGTAGCAGACCTACTACTATGACATGTTAGTCTCCTCCTGAGTACATAGCTTACATTCGTAAGAGTCCTTGTACTAGTTCACCTAATCTCACTTAGCCCTAGGATACCGCACTTCAATCTTTTCATACGTTGATCAAACTTCCAGTTCCACAGAGAGTTCTCGCGTTATTATCTTCATCATGACATGAGGGTTTCCCGTTGCTGCTTTTTTTGGATTTCAACGTCAGAAGTGAGTGGTCCCATAGGAATGGGCTTTGCCCGCAGCCATCATAACAGAACCCAGTACTTATCTAATCACCATAACCTTATTCAAATCGATGACACAAGGGTTCCACATCCTGTCGCTGATGTCTTTATTGTTTTATTCTTCTCACAGCTAGCTAGAGCTAAATAGTGCGGTAAACGCCCAGCCCTAACTGGTCAAGATGGCTGTCGTTAGGTGGTTATCGGAATAGTTTTAAACAACCAATGCAATACCTATAAGAAGCCTTCGACGGAACACTCACATCACAAACTTTGCAGGTAATAAATATCCTAATTTAATGCCCATTCGATAACCTACAGAATTAAGCTTATTTGTCCGCAACATCATATCGAAGTTCAGTTTCCGTAGTTTAATTAGCTAGTGCTTATTTTGATTTCCCTTTAAGTAATTATTTTACAAGTCATTAGACCATTCAAATACTTGCGAGCTAAATTCTTTAAAATATACGTTTGGTTTATTTTTATCGACAAAAACTAGTGCAAATATACAGTAAGTTCAGAGCTGTATATTAAATTATATCAGACCAGTATTTTCCGTCTAAATGCTACAGAGAGAAAACAGCAAATTTTTTATGGCGTTTAAACCACTGCAGTTTGGGATCAGTCACTGATTCTTAGATTATCTTAGAGTGAAAAAATATCTATGCCTCTGTATATGTTCTTCTCAGTCTTTTATAACCACTGATTTCAAATTGGTCGATATTTGTCCTACAGAATGCCACTGAAAGTGGGCTGAGCGTATGTATGTAAAGAAAAGTGGTTTGGAAAGCATTTGTTGGTGGTCTGTTGTCATTTTTCACATAATTAATTAGGACAGAGATTTGTAAATTCTGAAGTATTAGAAAAGTAGTGTATCTTGCGTCTTCAGATTTTTGTTTGTTTGTCTGTCTGTAGTTAAATACAAAAACTAAAGAGTGGGCTGTCTTCGCTGTGCCTACCATGGGTATCGAAGCCCAATTTTTAGCGTTATAAGTCCACAGCCGTACCGTTAAGCCACTAGAGGAGTGTCTTAGATACCCCTGACTTTGCTATTGTATATTTGTATCGAACCAAGTATCTATACAATGGCCCCCCAGTGGCACAGCGGTATGTCTGCGGACTTACAACGCTAGAATCCGGGTTTCGATACCCGTGGTAGGCAGAGCACAGATAGCCCATTGTGTAGCTTTGTGCTTAATTACAAACAAACAAATCTATACAATGTAGTGGTTCATCCAATACAGAGTATAGAACTTACAACTAAGTTGTGCAGATTTATGTAAATTTTATTAGTTTATCCATTACAGAGTACAGAACTTACAACTAAGTTGTGCAGATTTATGTAAATTTTATTAGTTTATCCATTACAGAGTACAGAACTTACAACTAAGTTGTGCAGATTTATGTAACTTTTATCAGTTTATCCATTACAGAGTACAGAACTTACAACTAAGTTGTGCAGATTTATGTAACTTTTATCAGTTTATCCATTACAGAGTACAGAACTTACAACTAAGTTGTGCAGATTTATGTACATTTTATTAGTTTATCCATTACAGAGTACAGAACTTACAACTAAGTTGTGCAGATATATGTAACTTTTATAGGTTGAAAAAACAACAACTAAGATTATGTAGAGGTGTATAGTCATTATAAGTTTAATGACAAATAGAATTCGTAGATGAAAGTAGGCGTTGTAGATTGAACTGTTGTTAAAGAAACTCTTCAAAAAGAGAAATCACTAGATACTGTTTTGTAGAGTTTGACAAGCGTAATATATATTTTCAATAGCGTCTGATCTAACGAAAAGCATATCTTACAACAAGAATTAATCTCACATACACAATATAAATGTTAGAGTTAACATTCATATAGTTATCTTAAAAGAAGAGAGAGAGGACTTAGATTACCAAAAATGACTTATCTTCGAATCAATTACGCAGGAATCTTACAAAATGATCCTTAAAAAACATCGTATGACTGAAGATGAAGTATTTGATATCGTGTTCTTGAGTTGCTTTGATTCAAACTAGTTAAACAATACTATCGCTCAGCTGTAGAAAAGTCTAATATATTTGTTAATTCACTGAAAAGTTGAGAAGATATTTCCGGCAGAAACGTGGGCTTCTGTTTCTGGTGTCTCGAAATTATTTTGCTATCAAGCAGGAACACAGGTCTCTACTTCTGGTGTCTCGAAACGGTCTTCGTTGTCAAGCAGAAACACAGGTTTCTATTTTTGGTGTCTCGAAACTGTCTTTGTTGACAGGCAGAGACATTTCTGGTATCTCGATATGATCTTTGTTCTTAAGTAGAGAGTTTCCCGGTAGGGCAGCGGTAAGTTTACAGACTTACAATGCTGAATTTCGGGATTCAATTCCTCGTGGTGGACAAAGCATAGATGGCACATTGTACAGTTTTACGCTAACAAAACAGCTCGATTCAAGCAGAGACACATGTTACTATTTCCAGATATCTTGAAATGATTATTATTTCTGGTGTCTTGAAATGATTTTGTTCCCTAACAAATCCATAGATTATTATTTCTGATGTCTTTAAATGATTTTGTTCCCTAACAAATCCATAGATTATTATTTCTGGTGTCTTTAAATGATTTTGTTCCCTAACAAATCTATAGATTATTATTTCTTGTGTCTTTAAATGATTTTGTTCCCTAACAAATCTATAGATTATTAT
>NW_013666504.1:135596-136687 GCF_000517525.1 Limulus polyphemus
ATTTTTCATGCAACTGTTTTCCAACTAATATCTATATGGTTATATTATAAGATCAGATATTATTTTTCATGCAACTGTTTTCCAACTAATATTTATATGGTTATATTATAAGGTCAGATATTATTTTTCATGCAACTGTTTTCCAACTAATATTTATATGGTTATATTATAAGATCAGATATTATTTTTCATGCAACTGTTTTCCAACTAATATTTATATGGTTATATTATAAGATCAGATATTAATCGAAACTAATCATCGTTAATTAATTAAAGGTCTTTGTATAAATGCAAAGCTTTTAGGCTGGAATAGTTTGTTTCCGAGACACAAACATGTTAGTTTCTGATCAAACCTGGTCTACATTTTAGGATACAATATATATATATACATATTATGCTAAGCAGATTAGAAGGCAAACTCGCTATGTTTTACAACGTGATGAGTAATATACAAACATAATCCTCTTAAAGAGTAAGGATTAGATGAAGCCAGCAACTACTCTTGAGAACTGGCTATTGATTCAGCAAAATAGCCTTCTAAACTTTCTTCGAGAAAAAAAAATCCCATTCCATGTTGACACTAAATATGCTGATCCCAAGTTACCAGACATGCCATTTCTATAAGTATTATTTAATGAAGTAATGGCTTTACGTCATCAATTATATGTTTGTTTTATGACTCCAAAACTTCAGCTGTAAATTTCTTATCTCAGTCAAAGCTAAACCTTCAAACCACTTATCATGTTTCCGAAGTAATGTTTACTAAACAATGATCACTTATTCTTCCTAATAAGACGTTTTGAAACTTAGGCGATAAAAGTAAAGGCTCAATAAAATCTGCTCTGCTAAACACACGAATTACAGTTTAATGGGTAATATTCAATCCGGTTTACCTACTTTCTGTAAGTGATTCTAATCACGGTAAATACGAAGATGACAAAGACAAATATAAACACAAAACAGTTGCTAGAGCAGGTGATAAAATTAATATCTTTTGGTAAAAGGAGAAATAGATGGTGTGGATAATGGTTGATACAGAGGAGCAGACAACACGCAGGTTAACTAACAACTATAATTGTTATAGATGGTGT
>NW_013666504.1:137687-138758 GCF_000517525.1 Limulus polyphemus
CAATTATATTGTTAAAAGGTACTATGATAGAACAAAATATGGTATGGATTAACGCTATTATGGGAGTTACATGTTATAAAGTAGAAGCAGATAATAAGAACGTGGATAGTTGTTTTCACATAAAAGAAAAACGACCATTGTGAGTTATAACTCGTAAAATTTGGTAATTTTAGTTTAAATTATCCAAGTTTTTGGCTTCATATTTTAACAAATTGGAAGTGCTTAATAATGAAAGTGACTAAATGAAGGGATGAAAGAGGAGTTATAAACTGAATGAAGTAAAACAAACTCCGGTTTCATGCTGCTCTCTACTGTAATGTATACACACACTATGTAAGTATATTATCTAAAACAAACTCTGGTTTCATGCTGCTCTCTACTGTAATGTATACACACACTATGTAAGTATATTATCTAAAACAAACTCCGGTTTCATGCTGCTCTCTACTGTAATGTATACACACACTATGTAAGTATATTATCTAAAACAAACTCCGGTTTCATGCTGCTCTCTACTGTAATGTATACACACACTATGTAAGTATATTATCTAAAACAAACTCCGGTTTCATGCTGCTCTTTACTGTAATGTATACACACACACTACGTAAGTATATTATCTAAAACAAACTCCGGTTTCATGCTGCTCTTTACTGTAATGTATACACACACACTACGTAAGTATATTATCCATACTATGAAATACAGACAAATTAATTAAACCATAAAGTAACTAATATAATTTAACTTCTACACATGTGCTAGCCGAGACAAACCTAGCTGCTTGAAGGTAACCTTTATTGGCCCATTATGTGAAGACGAAAGAAAAAGTCAACTATATTAAGATACCAGCCTTATAACTATTGACACGCACGTAATTTCTAATACAAAATAACATATCATATATATAACACATCATAAATATTAACCGAAATAACTAAAACATCTTCCTTTATTTTAATCACTAAGATAAGACGAATAAATCCCTTAACCTTCAAACTACAATAGGCACTGAAACATAACTCCAGTCGTTAAGGAAAAATTAAGGGAGAATGTTTCCTGTGAATGAGC
>NW_013666504.1:139654-151088 GCF_000517525.1 Limulus polyphemus
CCATACTACACCCTTAATATAAAGTATAACATTAAAGATATGTTTACTAATACCCCATACTACACCCTTAATATAAAGTATAACGTTAAAGATATGTTTATTAATACCCCATACTACACCCTTAATATAAAGTATAACATTAAAGATATGTTTACTAATACCCCATACTACACCCTTAATATAAAGTATAACGTTAAAGATATGTTTACTAATACCCCATACTACACCCTTAATATAAAGTATAGCATTAAAGATATGTTTACTAATACCCCATACTACACCCTTAATATAAAGTATAACATTAAAGATATGTTCACTAACGGAAATTATCTCAATTAGTTAATGAAAGAAGTCAAGTTTGAACTTTTTCTAGAGCCAAGAAACCAAAAGCAGAACATATACATTTATAACACAAACTAAGAATATATAAGAAAACTGAGTAAAAGACACAATCTTTGAACAATCGGTTCGCTCGGAAATAGTGAGAAAAAAATCCGTAAATACAACCCATGCTGCTTTCCGACAACATCATGAGAATGCTTAGTGAAACGTAGTTCACAAAAATAAGTGATACGCTTTCTATAGGGTTCGCGTAAGACTTACGAAATATTCGTCCAAGGAAGTAGAAATGTTAGGTTTAGGTGTTAGAACAAGAAGTTGGCATATTCTCTAGGTCTCAGATAGAAATATAATTTATACTGAATTAAAATAATAAACGCGCAATAATATTCAAGCAATATATATATATATATATTGCAAGATGAAGCCTAGAAATTTGCGTAAAAAGTGCTATTACAGAAATTAAATGAGATGCGTTTCCATAGCTTGCAGGTGTTTTTTATACACGTTGTTACTAAAACAGAAAACACAAATCTCCTTAAACAAACTTCCTTTTCGTGGAACATTCCTTTTGTTGGTTTATTGCTAGGCACCAGTCTGGATGGTTTCCGAGAATACGACAACAGTTTGAGACAGCCTCGGTGCCAAAGAACTTAATCGTACTTTTATCACTTTGACAGTACACAGTGGTAGTAGGTGGCCTTGAATTATTGATCGCATGTTTTAGGCTTTGATTCTGACTTAATGATCTATCATAGCAGTAAAATTCACAATTACAACTGCAGTTGATCCGAGCAACTAAACTTTATACGTCAACATATTACCAAGTGAAGTATAGTCCCAGAACTGGGGTTGTAATTGTCAACCTGAGCGCCACCTTATGCACACGTAAGTTAAAAACCTGATCACAAATCCTTGGGGTTTAGGTACACCAGTCCCCAAGTTCAGAACTACTGACCAGAGAGAAAATAGCCTGCAGTATTGGCTACTACGAGAGATTTGCACCAAATAATGGTATTAACTGTCACCTTTATAACGTGCCTACAACTGAAAATGCAGATTGTATTCAGCGGTAACAAGTTACGAATCCTGGACCACTAGGCCACGCCCGGTCCTAATGTCGTCGTGGAGAAACATTATCAGGTATTGTCCGATGAGCTACTATCATCATTATAATAGGCCTAATACTAATGTCGTATGACAAGTATAAGTAATGATAATCACGCTTCACCAGCTTGTAAAAGGCATACACACCATAAAAGTAAATAAAGCTTTCTTTAATAAGTGTACTAGACTATTTATCAATATCTAAAAAGTAGTAAAATATAAATTTCCATAATATTATTGTTCTATCGTGCTAATTACCAGGAAGTCACGTTTTAATTTTGTTTACTTCAGATAAACGTGTTTCTGAGTGGTTAGTGTGTTGAAACGTACTGCATCGCCTCTTTAACATTCAGATGTTTGCGTAATACTACTCAAGAACTATCTGCGCTAGCCGTCTCTAATTTTGAACTGTTAGACTAGAGACAAGTCAGTTAACCAACGCCATCCACCGCCATCTTTTAAGCTACTCTTATTTGACCGAATAGTAAGATTTGACAGTCTATTTCATAACGTACCCACGGTTCCAAAATATGGAACACAGTTTTTAATGTTGTTTTTTGGGGTAACTAGATGTGAACGACTGACCCGAAGATCCATAGTCTGGTATGCTAACATCTTGACCACGCTCCTCCCAGGACTGATTGAATTTTTTCTCTCAAACATCGCGGATACATCTTAATGATATTTTTCTTTTTCTATTCATGGACAAACAATGATAACTCGTTAATGTTACCTGATAGTTACACTTAAAGATAAAAGAAATTAAGAGCTCTTCAATGAAAGTTAAATATCAACCAGTATACATTGAAACAACTGAGTTAGTATATGTCGTTATTTTCTAAAGATAACTTCCTCAAAAATTCAATAGGGAACTCCAAAAAGCACCATATGTATTAATATATACTGCCACCGAAAAATATAAATTGAGGCAAAGTGCTAGTTTGGTGTGTATATGTTATTTTCTGATGGGTTAAGGTTACAACTTTAAATTTGTTTTTAATATTTCAAGAACATGTTTGGAAGGGTAAGATGTAATTAAGTTATGGACAAAATCATTACTACCATGAAATGCAGGTTATATTTTCTGCAGTTATATTTTTATAATATGTAGTGACATAGTTACTTTGGGAGCACGTCCACCTAGAAAGTTTGGAATCAGTAATTATAAAAATCGGAAAATGCCAAAAAATATTTCCGAAACCTACTGGTTTAAACTTTTGTCCTCCCCCCATAAAAAAACTGCTAATATATAATGCTGTTGCTTAAGCACAAAGCTACACAAAAGGGCTATCTGTGCTACGCCCCCGTGAGCCAACAATGTGGGAGGAGCAGCTAATATATGATTTTATTGTACTCTCTATAATTTACTTCATCCTCAATATAATAAAATAATCGATGAACCAATCAACGTTCTGTATTATTTATTCTTAAATTAAATGGGTAAAGCACTATTTCAATGTTCTTATGTCAACTTTTAGTTTTGCAGCCTTCTGTGTGCACCCACTATTCCAATAAGGCCAACAAGACAGAAGTTACGAAAGTCAACTTTTAGTCTCGTAGTCTTCTGTGTGCACCCACTGTTCCAATAAGGCCAACAAGACAGAAGTTACGAAAGTCAACTTTTAGTCTCGCAGTCTTCTGTGTGCACCCACTGTTCCAATAAGACTGGCAAGACATGGGTAGAAGTTACCAAACTCAACTTTTATTAATATATTCCAACTGTTGAACAAGATCATTAACCTTATGGCACAAGCCATGACATGCATACCTATTGTTCCGACCAAGGTCATTATGTAAACAGAAAACGTCGCGACAACAATACTTTTCAGTTTGTTAATCTCAACAAACATCGTCAGCCACACGTAAAAATACACTTTTAATTATCTAATAGATATAGACGTTCAGTTTTCATGTACACAGAACTTGGAAAAAGGTATTCTAACTTTATATTTCTTTGGGAGTGTGCTTTTAAAGGCTTCCTTTATCATCTACACAAGTCTGAGTCCATTTAGATGAAAGGCGAAGCGTTCAACTCTCTGTCCCACTGGCTTCGCAACATCCTCTTTCCATTAAAGATATGAGGCTTTTGTTATATTCTGCGTGTTTTGATGCTGCGCCCAATTGGCACGGGGCTCGTAGATCTTAGAACTGACGATGGTAACTGTCCACTGGTATGCACTTTCTATATTATTCACGTGAAACATATTAAACAGCAAATGGTAATCATATAATTAACTAAAGTATATTTAAACGTAACATTTGAGCTACCACCGTTAGAGCACTAATATTAACAATTTGTAGTAGGATATTTATTCAGAAGAATGGTCAAATTTTAAATAATAAGAAAATTAAAAGGAAGCATAACTAGACCGTCCACTACCAAATAAACTAATAACTTCCTCGGATTCAATTAAGGTATAGGTTATAAACTTAGACAAAATGATTATATATAGAGTGACTCCTGCATTACACAAAGTTTTTTAAGTTCTCAAAATAGTTAGTTTTATTCTTGTCTTTTTTGTTTGTTTGCTTCAAACGTACTTCACTTACTTCAATTTTGATACTTAATACCACCTTTTGTGGTTCGTTTCCCTTTGGTACCCAAATGAGTTCCAATGATATCATTAAAGGCAGTTTTTGTCCTAAATTTACATCAATGAAATCAGCATATGCAGTGATAGTTACAGCCAGCTTCTTTGGAATGAACATGGGTTAAGATTGATAGTATGCAGTGGTAGTTACAGCCAGCTTCTTTGAAATGAACATGGGTTAAGATTGATAGTATGCACTGGTGGTTACAGCCAGCTTCTTTGAAATGAACATGGGTTAAGATTGATAGTATGTATTGGTAGTTACAGCCAGCTTCTTTGAAATGAACATGGGTTAAGATTGATAGTATGCATTGGTAGTTACAGCCAGCTTATTTGAAATGAACATGGGTTAAGATTGACAGTATGCAGTGGTAGTTACAGCCAGTTTCTTTGAAATGAACATGGGTTAAGGTGGACTGAGAAATAAATATTATGCACATGTAAATGTCATGTTCCGCCAACTAAGACTTTATACATCCTGTTTACAAAATGCGAAAGTTTTCTGTACATTCTGCGAACTATATCTCGAAGAAACAACAACCTGCTTAAAGTGATTTTTAGCCTGCCACAAATCTTATCGGTCTTGCAGTGTTTCCTTTCATTATCAACAACTAATTACTTGCTTAACTACCTTATTGTTTCTTTTTATGTGCACCCAAAAGATTTTCTTTCACTTTTGTTTACTATTTATTTCTCTCCTAAATTATGCATATGATCACAAGGAAATGTCTCCGCGAATATCACACTGCTTTACCACGTGCACGAAATGATCGCGTTATGGACTTTTTTGCTATGGTTATTTATAACTAAAGACAATCTATGAACATGATCGCAATGTATTATTAGACGTTTGTGACAGAAATTGCGTGTTAGGAAACATGTGCAAAGGAGTTTAGTGAAATGATCAGAGCTATCATTATTTTAGCCAAAGTTTAAAAGTTCTGAGTAAGAAAACATTTACATTTTTATACACAATTAATGTTCAGATTATTTGCTGATGCAGAGCGAATCATGCTACTCAGGATTTAAGCACAGATAAATTGTAGCCACATTTAGGAAAATTCAAAGGGGACTTCTAAGGTTTCAATCGTATGTAGTATTTACGGATATTAGAGGCCCTTCCTCTATACATATATCAACACACACATATAGATACAGCGTTTACAGTGTCATGATACAGAACAATGTAACGGAAAGCACACATAAGGAGTTGTATACGTTAGATGACACTGAACTGATATACTTAACGTCTATATGTATAAACATTGAGCTAATAATGTCAAACTAGCTAATTCTATAAATATATTCAAATCATATTACCTTAAAGATGCCGAAAGGATCTGTTAGCTTGTTCTGCTCTAATGTAGTGCTCCGCCTAAACCAATAAGAAAGAAGTATGTATCTACGAGCGTGTAAAGAAGTTTCTCAACATACTGCTAAGCAACATTATACAGCAAACTTCAGAGGGTCCTGTCACATAAATAATCAACATTATACAGCAAACTTCAGAGGGTCCTGTCACATAAATAATCAGCATTATATAGTAAACTTCAGAGGGTCCTGTCACATAAATAATCAGCATTATATAGTAAACTTCTGAGGGTCCTGTCACATAAATAATCAGCATTATATAGTAAACTTCTGAGGGTCCTGTCACATAAATAATCAGCACTATACAGTAAACTTCTGATTGTCCTGTCACATAAATAATCAACATTACTGTATTATCTTCCAGCCCTTGAAAATATATATATACTTAAGCATAGGATAATTTAAACAAGGTGTTGTATTTCTGGGTTTAAAGATAATTTGAAACAGCTTATTATATAACGTAAAATACACTGTAAAAAAACGTTGTTGACAAACTATCCTTTGTTGACATTGTGTGGACTTCCGAAACACGTAGACCTATACGGGAAAGGATCATGGAATATGTGAGAGATGCAAAAAAACAAACAACAACAACAAAAAAAAACAATGAATATCAACCTTTCATTTCACACTACGCTTCTTACCATTACGCCATATCTATTCCTTCATGATGTCAGAAAAACACGTAGGTTCAAGAAGTCTCGATACAACATGTAAAAACCCTATAACTCGAGCGCTTTCGAAAGGTCGATCTTTCTTCTTCAGAGGCAAACTGAATTTTGCCCCTAAAGAAGAAAGGTCCACCTATGGAAATAGCTCGGGTTATAGGGTTTTACCATTCTGTATCTATTCTTAATATTCATTTTACAACAAAAATAGCTTCAAAGATTTTTAACTCTGTTGATAAAAACATAACTGAAAGTATTTTTATCAGGGATGAAAACCGCTCTTAAATACTATACTAACATGGTCTCTAACTCAATAAAGTTAAACTTTTATGACGATTAATGTAATTTTTTTTATAGATGGATGGAAGTTACCATGCAATTTATTTGTAATTTTTGATATTTAAAATAAGTACTCCATCTAGCGAGCTCTGAAATTTCTTTACTTTATCTTTTCTACAAATATCAAATCTCGTATATTCTTGAAGTTGTTTAAAAAATAAATAATAATAATTTTTTTTCCACCAAAATACAAGACGTATTCAATTAATGTAAGCCTATCGTCAAAACTAGTCGTGTTGTGTTTTTAGGGTAATAAACTTTATTAACGCAATATAATTGTTGTTTGAATATATATATACTTAGGGTTAATTACATGTTTTTAAGAACGATTTGCGTATGATAATACAGTGATATGATGCCCAATATGTGAGAAGTGATGCCACGGGCAACATGTTTAGTAATTAGTACCTTTATAGTTAGTTGTATCAATGCAATGCCGCAATTGTACACATGTGGCTGGAAGCAAATAATCTCACCGCCCTTTACGGTGAAGTATATTTATATGAATAAAGTATTAAAGAACATAGAGCTAAAGGGTACAGTATTTATATGAATAACGTGTTAAAGAACATAGAGCTAAAGGATACAATATTTATATGAATAAAGTGTTAAAGAACATAGAGCTAAAGGATACAATATTTATATGAATAAAGTGTTAAAGAACATAGAGCTAAAGGATACAATATTTCGAAGAAAGGCGACTTCGGTATTTTCCACAAGAACGAAAAATCTCACATAGTGGAGGACTTATGACAGCAACGAGTTCTAAAACTATAGCACAAGCAAATACTGTGAAATACCCTCATCCCCAAAGTGAAGCTACGCTTGCGAAAGAGAACCTTCCGATCAAACAAAAAAAAGATCATGATGAATATGGAGAGACCCTCTGGCACAGTTAACGATATAAAAAACAAAAAAATTGAAGTTGACGAATACTCACGAGCCAAAAGTTCATAAGTTTCCAGCGATACTTCGAAACCAACGGCTGTTTTTAAGAAAAAGAAAGGAGAAGAAACCGAAATCCCAGCAACATCATTCAATCACACACGTGCAAAATCCTCAAAGCAGCGCAATGAAGTTCTGTGCTTTAGATCTGCTTAAACGTAGTCTTGATAGCTGACGCTCACGTACAGTAGAAGGCCTGTGGAAAATTTGTCAGGATGTATAGGCTAAGACTGATGTATTGTCCTCTGCAGAAACTTGTTACAATGGAAATTGCAGTGTTGGGTAGTTGTGCGTAATCAGACTGAGCATGATCGACGATGGAAGAAGCAGTTCCAAGGATAACACGAATATCGTTCCTATAAAGTGCTATTAACCCTCAGACTACATTCGGGCTTAGACATATCACAACGACACAACCAAATCTAATTGAACTGTTCGAATCGAAACATAGAATAAGGCAAGAGTCACGTGACTGTGAAAACGATAATACTAACGAAACTGTTGGAAAATCACAGCAGTATATTTCAATAATTCAAACTAAAGACCAACAATATATATAAACATGTATACTTTAATGATTCAAACTAAAGACCAACAATACATATAAACATGTATACTTTAATGATTCAAACTAAAGACCAACAATACATATAAACATGTATACTTTAATGATTCAAACTAAAGACCAACAATACATATAAACATGTATACTTTAATGATTCAAACTAAAGACCAACAATACATATAAACATGTATACTTTAATGATTCAAACTAAATACCAACAATACATATAAACATGTATATTTTAATGATTCAAACTAAAGACCAACAATATATATAAACATGTATACTTTAATGATTCAAACTAAAGACCAACAATACATATAAACATGTATACTTTAATGATTCAAACTAAAGACCAACAATACATATAAACATGTATATTTTAGTGATTCAAACTAAAGACCGACAATACATATAAACATGTATATTTTAGTGATTCAAACTAAAGACCGACAATACATATAAACATAACTAAAACAGTAAGTATTAGAGTCATATTTTTTTAAGTTTCCAAATACATTACGTTTGTTCGAAATATAATACAAAATTAACAAAGATAAATTAAACAGAAGTACATGTCTTAAACATACAAGAACATTGGAATATTTAAAAGGTGGCTGAAAACTATGTTCAGAGTAGGAAAAAACTAATACACGTCAGTAGTATAATGTATGTTCTGAAACTTACTAGTAAGAGTAATTTAAGCTCATTAAATAAAGAAGATAAATAATTGGTATCTAATGAGAAACGGGATAAATAATTCTATTATTGAACGAAGGTTTCTCATCTCTGATTGCAATATTCTTGGCAACGTTTCTATCTATACCTTGTGGAAAATGTTCTACTCATTATTCCGAAGTGAAAGGAACAGATGGTATTACGTTATCTATACGCTTTGATGCATAGCGTAAACCAAAATTTTCAAATTCATTTTCTTGCTCCATAATCTTGTCTCTGATAAACCCGCGCGTTTTATAATAATACTTATTTTCCATTTTACCTATAATGATTTTTTAAACTTAATATTGTACAATTTAATTAAAAATATATATATATATGTTTAAAAACATATAATTTTGTTCTCATGTCCTACGCTTCTCCGATTTGCTGAAAACGCCATTGTTTGTAGCATTCGAGCCATGTTGTATATTTTTAAAGGGTCACGTTTTTGTTTTTATGTGTTCAGGCATTTTGAATATTTATATAGTTTTGAATAGTTTTATTAGGCATAGCTGCATCTACAGGCCCGGCATGGCCAGGTGGTTAGGGCGTTCGACTCGCAATCTACGGGTCGTGGGTTCGAATCCCCGTCACACCAACATGCTCGCCCTTTCAGCCGTGAGGGCGTTATAATGTGATGGTCAATCCCACTATTCTTTGGTAAAAAAGTAGCCTAAGAGTTGGGGGTAGGTGGTGATGACTAGCTGCCTTCCCTCAAGTCTTACACTGCTAAATTAGGGACGGCTAGCGCAGATGGCCCTCGTGAAGCTTTGTGCAAAAATTCAAAAACAAACAAACAAACAAACTGCATCTACTTGACGTCGGTTTACAACCGAAAGTAGTCGCGATATATATAGAAGTTTACGCACCTTATATCAAGCCCTTCAGTGGCTCAGCGGCAAGTCTGCCTGCTTATAACGCTAAAAATCGGGTTACGATACCTGTGGTGGGTAGAAAACAGATAACCCATTGTATAGCTTTTGCTTAACAACAAACCAACCAAACAATCAACTTTATATTAAAATTATGTCAGCAAGTCATGTGGCAACCACAATCGACAATAAAGTCGCGTTGGAACAGAATGTTTTAGAAGTACATTTTGCGTTTCATAGGTAGTGTGATGCTACCGAAATGTAACCACTTTTGGAAAAGACATGTAACAGTTCTTTCCGACACGAAATTTTCATACAGTCAGTTCATAAAGATGTGTTCAGATCGGTGACTTAGAGTTTTCAAGACTAGCATATTCCTTGTACTTTTTGAATTTGAAAAACAAAAAATATGGATGAATTAGTGTCCAAGATCATTCAGAAAAAGACCTGCATCAAGTTGTACCCCAACTCTGGTAATCAAAGCGCGGCCTCTTGTAACAGGTGAGATTCCACAAACACAAAGAACACGCAACATACTGAAGAAGGTACGGTGTTGACTCTTCAACTCCGTACAGAGACAACAACTACCCGTTAACGTTTGAAGGGATTTGATTGGTTTGCAAATGTACAAATTGAAATTGATGCCTTCAGCACTAGCAAGTTATTGCCAACAGATATGACGTTCAGCGATTTATCGTTTCCATGTCAATCGAAGACAGTTCTTTGGGTAATTTTATATGAGAAGGAAATCTAATATATTAGTGGACTCCATACAAAGTCCCATCTGTCCCCATTTGTATATATTTTGTGGAATTTAACGCCTAAGCTGGAGAAGCATCATGATTGTTTAATTGTAGATATACTGCTACACACTCTTTTCACTGGAAACCCGACATGGGAGAGTAAAAAAAAGATGGGATTAAAATTATTAACCAACTACTAAAAATAATGTAAACTGTTGCACTCTTGAAGCACTTGTGGTAAAATAGTAACACAATTAACAAAGAAATACTTGTCTAACTGATTAATCCAAAAACAGCAGAAACAGAATTTAGACTAAAAAGTACAGAAGGTTTATGTGAGTAGCATATGTGTCAGTCTTACAATGTGTTTAAATCATAGTATACACTTGTACGTTAAAATTAACATTAGACTGTTAAACTGTACATTCAAAGTAGACGTGTACAGGATGTTTCATTTTCATTATATGTATTCATAAAAAAAATTCCGACACTTCTTTTCTGTTTATTAAATATACTTTTTTAAACTCGAGTGGTAAATAACCATTGTATTATTGTGTTAAAACATTTAGATAAAAATGAACTAAAATAGTTATGCTTCTGGGTCTGGAAACCTTTCCAGGAAAAGTCTTGAAGAGGAATTATTCTTTTTATACAAAAGAAATGAAAAATGTTTTTTGCAATATGAAGAAAATTTTTATTTTTGTTTGTTTGTTGGAATTTGCGCAAAGCTAGACGTCCCTAATTTTGAAATGATAAACTAGAGGGAAGGCAGATAGTAAACAACTCTTGGGCTATTTTTGTTAGACGAAATGGTGGAATTTAATCGTTACCCTTATAACGCATCCGTTGTCCCAAAGTGCGGAGCACAATCTTTTTCTTTCTTGCAAATTATAGAACCTAGGCTCTATATTCCGGCACTCTATCAACTGGTCTTGACGATAACAGGATGCAAATAATAGAACCTCAGCTCCAAATTCCAGTACTCTAACAACTTGGTCTTAGTGGTAACGGGATGCAAATTATAGAACCTCGGTTCCACATTCCGGTACTCTATCAACTGGGTCTTGGCGATAACGGGATGCAAATTATAGAACCTCGGTTCCACATTCCGGTACTCTATCAACTGGGTCTTGGCGATAACGGGATGCAAATTATAGAACCTCGTTTCCACATT
>NW_013666504.1:151670-156859 GCF_000517525.1 Limulus polyphemus
AACCTCGGTTCCACATTCCGGTACTCTAACAACTGGGTCTTGCCGGTAACGGGATGCAAGTTATAGAACCCCAGCTACACATTCCAGTACTCTAACAACTTGGTCTTAGTGGTAACGGGATGCAAATTATAGAACCTCGGTTCCACATTCCGGTACTCTATCAACTGGGTCTTGGCGATAACGGGATGCAAATTATAGAACCTCAGCTCCAAATTCCAGTACTCTAACAACTTGGTCTTAGTGGTAACGGGATGCAAATTATAGAACCTTGGTTCCACATTCCAGTACTCTAACAACTTGGTCTTAGTGGTAACGGGATGCAAATTATAGAACCTCGGTTCCACATTCCGGTACTCTAACAACTGGGTCTTGCCGGTAACGGGATGCAAGTTATAGAACCTCAGCTCCAAATTCCAGTACGCTACTAACTGGGTCATGCTTGCCTCAAAAAAGCTCTCTTAAGAGTGGATTAAAGTGATTAAGTTATTTTGTGGCGATTCTAAAACTCCAGCATTTACTTTACTTCTCAAATACAAACAGCATGAAAACTGTGGAAGTCCAGCCCTACGACATATGAAAAGTGTTTAACAGAAAGCATTCTTACATTTGTTTTATAATAACCTTTAATCTTTGATGGTGTACCTTTCTTGACTTACACTATATATTTCCAACATTCTAATAAGTTAAAAAATTCATTGTTTGAGTTTTATGATTCATTACATTAAAACCAACAGAGATAGTTGTTGTGATAAAACAAAACTGCTAACGTCATTTAATACGCCATTTTAATTGCTTCAGGACAGTTTTACAATACGAAATGTGTAATAATAGTAGTTCAACTAGACTCCAGTAATCTGCCTTAGCTGTGGTCCTTTGATCAATACTATAGTTCATTAGGCTTGCGAACTTACAACGTCTAAAATCTCATTCGAAAAGATTATTTTGCATTGCTAGTTTAGCACGCGATTTAAACTAACCTAAATCTTTTAAGCTGGTCGAAACGCATGAGATATTATTAGGATTAAGGCTGAAAATATCCTTAATAACATGGACATCCTACTGATGATTCTAATCAGTACAAATCTTTGTTTCCTGGTGTATTTATTTATCTATTATATTGTGCACTTTAACTGTCAGTTTGTAATATAGGATTACTTTCATTTATCTATTTTGGTCCTAATCTGCATAACTACTCACCTTTTTATCTAAAGTTTCCATTAATTTCTTAGCTTTTATATTTATTTGTGCAGATTGATGATAATATTTAATATTATCCTTTCAACAGACACTTTACACTTGGTACGAGTTGTATGTTTCTATTGTACAGTACTATGCGTTTGTATTTTGTTCGGTTTATTTATGGCTACTGGGATTAAGCTTTATGTTTTGTCTGTGTTTTAAATATCTGTTTGGATAACTTTGTGTATGAATGGTACTTCGTCATATTGTCCATGTTTGAAGCGACTCAAATGATGATATCACTATTAGAATGTATTGGAGTGTTAAACTGTTACACACAAAGCAGCTTGAGATGATAAACAAATGAATACATCAAACTAGCTCAATGAGTGCGTAGTTTTCCAACTGTAGACTGGCACAAAGCAAAGGATTTTAAGCTTAAACTTTCAGTAGTTTATGAGTGGGTTGTGTGAAAACAAAATCAGCAGTGAGAAAGTTAAAGAAGCGATGTCTGGACGAATCAATACTCGGCAGTTTGAAGCTAATAATGAACACTCGTTCTTCAGGCGGCTCCTGGTGATATTGACTTTATCACCAATGTGTGAGTTGACGAAGTAAAACTACGATAAAAATAATACTTGCTTTAAAGGTGAGTGAAGTTCACTCTTTGAAGACATTCGGTAGCATCCATGTCAACACGGCTCGTGTAAAGAAGAAAAACAAATAAGGTCACCGTCTTCTCCACAGTACAGTATGGAAAACATACATATATAGTGTTTTCACAAATAAGGTCGTATTTCACCGTCTTCACCACAATATAGTATGGAAAACATGTATAGTGTTTTCACAAATAAGGTCGTATTTCACCGTCTTCACCACAGTACAGTATGGAAAACACATATGTATAGTGTTTTCACAAATAAGGTCGTATTTCACCGTCTTCACCATAATACAGTATGGAAAACATACATGTATAGTGTTTTCACAAATAAGGTCGTATTTCACCGTCTTCACCATAATATAGTATGGAAAACACACATGTATAGTGTTTTCACAAATAAGGTCGTATTTCACCGTCTTCACCACAGTACAGTATGGAAAACACACATGTATAGTGTTTTCACAAATAAGGTCGTATTTCACCGTCTTCACCATAATACAGTATGGAAAACACACATGTATAGTGTTTTCACAAATAAGGTCGTATTTCACCGTCTTCACCACAGTACAGTATGGAAAACACACATGTATAGTGTTTTCGCAAATAAGGTCGTATTTCACCGTCTTCACCACAATACAGTATGGAAAACACACATGTATAGTGTTTTCACAAATAAGGTCGTATTTCACCGTCTTCACCACAGTACAGTATGGAAAACATACATGTATAGTGTTTTCACAAATAAGGTCGTATTTCACCGTCTTCACCACAGTACAGTATGGAAAACATGTATAGTGTTTTCACAAATAAGGTCGTATTTTACCGTCTTCACCACAGTACAGTATGGAAAACATGTATAGTGTTTTCACAAATAAGGTCGTATTTTACCGTCTTCACCACAGTACAGTATGGAAAACATGTATAGTGTTTTCACCTTTGAATTATCCAACTATAAGCAGTTAAAATGGTCAGTTTTCGTTTGGAGCTGAGGTTGACATGACCACTTTATTTAAACATCGATCATTTCTGCCAATACTCACTTTACAAATTAAGTTATTATTAGTGAAAGGATCTGATCAATTTCTAAAACAACAATAAAGAATGGAGTATCTAAGTACATTAGAACAAAATATTATTATGTGGTTTACTATATCTCGAATGAAGCCACACAACATATTTTAGTAAAGTTTTGTTTGTGTCACAAAAGTTTATAGATCCAGTTAACGTTTTAACCATACCATTCCTTCAGTTAACGTTTTAATCATACCATTCCTCCAGTTAACGTTTTAACCATACCATTCCTCCAGTTAACGTTTTAACCATACCATTCCTCCAGTTGACGTTTTAACCATACCATTCCTCCAGTTAACGTTTTAACCATACTATTCCTCCAGACAATGCTATTATCAAGTTCACGATATAACTATTTCAAGATAAAAACTAATTTACTGTAATTATCTTTTTATTTGTGGAGGGGGAGGCAATTTGTAATCAAAATTATTTATATTAATATACTTTTATATTTTTCGTCTTGGATCTTTCGCTGGAGTCCCACGGTAAGTTACCGGATTTACAGTGTTAAAATCTGTGGTTCGATTCCCTGTGGTGGACAGAGCGCAGATAACCCATTGTTAGCTTTTCGATTATAATCATTTATTCTTTAACGAAAATAATAAGGAAAACACCAGAACATTTTACACGAAATTACTCTATTACTAACAATACTACGGATTTAGTGGAAAGAAGTAACTGTGCTAGTATTACAACTATTATTGTTATTACAACGTATAGTAAAGTATGAACAGAGGTAAGGTCAACATAGTAAATAAACTTTTTTGTCTTAAATATATATATATTCATTGCAGATAATAACAGCTTTTTCAAAACGACCTGTAGTAATACCAGGCAGGCGGTAGCACTGCCTATGTATGGGTGGCTCGGTTTGTTCATCGAAATGGTATTTTAAATATTTCCTCAATAGGTCATCAGAACTTTACAATACTATACAGTGTTTCCTTTTATAACAATATTTGTGTATTGACTGAGTCACAAGTTCTGGGAATGTCTGTAAATATCATAGCAAATAGTTTGAATTCCTTGTTTGTTTGTTTTGGAATTTCGCGCAAAGGTACACGAGGGCTATCTGAGCTAGCCGTCCCTAATTTAGCAGTGTAAGACTAGAGGGAAGACAGCTAGTCATCATCACCCACCGCCAACTCTTGGGCTACTCTTTTACCAACGAATAGTGGGATTGACCGTCACATTATAACGCCCCCACGGCTGAAAGGGCGAGCATGTTTGGTGGGACAGGGATTCGAACCCGCGACCCTCAGATTGCGAGTCGAGCGCCTTATCCACCTGGCCATGCCGGGCTTGAATTCCTTGTTCTTCTTTCTTCCGCTTCTTTTTTATGACATGACAAGCTGGAGTACCCGTTCCCTGGACAGAAGTTATGTAAATTCATGATTTTAGGACATGAAAGGTTGCTTCCCTTAAATGTAATTGTAAAAAAACGCAAAAACGCCCATAAAAACTGCAAAACACAAAATGTGAAATCGCAAGTTTGCATGTATCTTCGCATGGTCCCAACAAACCTTCATGCCAAATTTGGTGAAGATTTATCAACAGGGGCGAAGTTGTGGTAAAAAACGCGAAAACGCAAAAATGTCCATAAAAACCGCAAAATGCAAAACTGAATTTTTTATATATCTCTCCATGGAACCAATTAACCTACATACCAAATTTGGTGAAGATCTATCCACAAGGGATGAGGTAGTGGTAAAAAAACGCCCATAAAAACTGCAAAACGCAAAATGCAAAACTGAAATTTTGTATGTACCCCTGCATGGACCTAATGAACCTACATACCAATTTTGGTGAAAATCATCTCCATCCTGCAATGTACTTACATGGACATACAACAGACAGTACTATTATACTTATATATTAGATAACTCAAAAACCAAAACAATGGTATCAACCAATTTCACTAACATGACATAGTTTCTAACGGAGTTATTAATAACTAGTAGTAACTTTAAAAAATCATAATTCAAGTGTAAATGATATTATCATTACCCCTTGAAGCTAGCTTTCTCACAGAAATTTGCTGTTCCTTTAAAAAAAACATAAATACAAGATGAAACAGAAATTACCAGCCAATAATAAATATTACAGTTGGAACTTCATTGTATTTAGAAGTTAGTTATAAATACAACCTTCCTATGTCTATTGAAACACTGCATTAAAAAATAATAACAAGCAAAGAAGTAAAAAAAAGCGTTTAAAAAAGGGAGTAAATGTAGAGATGGCTAAATTGAATCCTTCAAAAACAATGCAAACAAAATAG
>NW_013666504.1:157859-159607 GCF_000517525.1 Limulus polyphemus
CCGTTGGCGAGTCTACTAGGTTAAAAAAGGGTAGGTAAATGTAGTAGATGGCTAAATTGAATCCTTCAAAAACAATGCAAACAAAATAGTAGAGATGGCATTTACATCATACCTACATAATAGCACAGTTAAGGATTAACATACATCAATACATATAAAACTATTTAATCACAGTGAAGTTTAATTTATCCTATTTTTGTCGGTTAACATTCTACTACACTGTACTATTATGTAGGGATGATACAAATGCCATCTCTACTATTTTGTTTGCATTGTTTTTGAAGGATTCAAATTAGCCATCCCTACATTTACTCCCTTTTCGGAAAAGTTGTTTCTTTATTTGTTATTTTAAGTGAATGTGCATGTTTCCTCTTGTTTGTTACACATTCTTCAGACAAGTAAGAAATCACAATGAAGAGAAAATCAATAGTATAATCATAAACATACTTTCGTCCGTGTTCACTATTTAAATTGAATTTTTTCTCTTATATTCGAACTCATGCCAAATTCGCCCACTTACAGAAATAAATATAATTAAATTTACCACAGCACTTAGACTAATAAGTTAAAGAAAATACTAAAAGTGCAAACTTCATTTTAGGTGTCTGTGTTTGTCAGCACTGTATACACAAGCAAGTAAAGTCGCTACTTGAGCAGCAAAGGATTTTTCCACTCTGGAGCAATTCAGACTTTATTATGATCTAGTTACACAACTAATACACTGATAGTTTAAGACTGTTTTTGAAGTTTAGTCCGCTCATATGTAAAGGACACTTATAATGTTTTGCTGCTTCGTGGCTGAAATGAAGCAAATGCAGACACAATATACATGCATGAGAAAGAAAGAATTAATACGTTTTTTTGTTAAACTTGACATTAATATTCACTTTATGATTTCTTCAATTGTAGGGATTTTTTTGCATCGAGCATAAATGAAGAAAAACACACACAGACATACATGCATCTAGAAAGTAATACAATTCACCAAATGTTTAAATTTTTTCAAGCTTTGAAAGCTACATATATAAAATCACACTTTATGATAAGATTGTATCATGTGTATCAATAAGTTACAGAAATAAATAAATTTTCTGATATTATATATATATGTAAAAGAGGAAGTTTTTCCATTCGTTTGTTTGTTCGCTATAGGAAACCAAACGGTTGAACTTACAAATTTTAAAATAACTTCATAATAACCAGTTTTTTACAAGACATTTAATGGTGCTATTTATTTTATATTTGATTTAATGACGAAATTGACAGTTAATGATTATTGCGCCATTTTTTTGTAATAAACATACAAACATAAGCACGTTTTGCATATAGAAAGCGTTATGGAGGGAGACACTCATGTCACCTTGCTGTCAATTCAGTATTTCCAAAAACAGTTTTCTTTAAATAGTGCTAAGTGGTTTCATAAATGATTTAGTAATTTTGTGAATTGCAAATTATTGTTTAGTGATACAGGTGATTATGCCATCCAAGAAACGCCCTTTCTATGGTAAGTCTTCTGCCGCTAAAAGAATGCAAGCACAAAAAGCAGCTGAACCAGAAGAAGAATGCAATCAAAGACTTCAAGCACAAGTTGCAAAACAGGCTGCTCAAATACAGGAAGAGACTTTGGAACAACGTAAAGTTATACTTCGAGCTCAAGCTGAAAGGCAGGCTACTCAAAGACAGCAAGTAACTGTTGAACAGCACAAAGCCAGAGTTCTGTCAGAATCATCAAGGCAAGCTGGATGTAG
>NW_013666504.1:160270-166546 GCF_000517525.1 Limulus polyphemus
ATATTATATATAGTGAGAGAGCGAGAAAGAGTTTGTTTGTTTGTTTGTAGTTTAAGCACAAAGCTACACAATGGGCTATCTGTGCTCTTCCCACCACGGGTATCAAAACCCGGTTTCTAGCGTTGTAAGTCCGCAGACATACCGTTGTGCCACCTGGGGGTGGGGGCGGGGCAAGATAAGGAGAGTGAGTACAATTTTATTAGGTTTTCACATTGTAAATTAATTTAAATCATTTTATTGTTTCTTCATTTTTCTTTATACCACACATATTGTAGTTTACACTATTCGTCAGTCACCTACTGAATTAAGTTAAAATTTAAGAATAAATCTAAAAATGAGAACATTACAATATCTGTAAAATCAAATATAAAAATATATTATAAAATACATCATAGTAAAATGCACATTGAATTTGAAATTGAAATAAAAATCGAATAAATACAAGTAAAGTAAAAAATGACGTATAACAGAATACAACTTGTTTAAAGTTAATAAAACCTTCATATATCCCTCCAACTTTTGGCCATATTGTTCATTTTATAGTGCACAGTAATACAATAATTATTTTCAATTATAATTAAACTTCTATTTCTTAACTAATCTTGATCAATATATCTCCACCTAAAAATTAAAACCGTATTTTAAAGTTTTTTATTTTATTTTAGATGCTCTGTATTGTTTTTGCATTAACAATTATTTAAAGAAATTTTGAAATTTATTAATATTTTTTCATTGTACAATCTCCTATATTTGTTATCACATAATAAAAAGGGGTACACATGAAAGAAAGATTATTTTACATTTTTTACCTGTTTGATTAAGACACCTATTAAAGTGTGCACAGACTGGTATTGGGCTCAAGTTTTGGTACTTAGGTAACTTTATTCTTACGAACAGGCTTTCGGTTTCGCTCCCCAGTGGCTCAGCGGTATGTAGTGTAGCTTTGTGCTTAATTACAAACAAACAAACAAGCTTTCGGTTTCTCCATCACACATTTCTGCGTAAGTTTCACAAACTAAAACATAAATTATAATCACAAACGATTATGTAAAATAAAGTATTCCCGCTGAAACCTGATCTGCACTTATCTATTGGATAGAGCCTTTATGGTGTAGTTGCCATCGTTTTTGTTGTATTTACAAGACAACCAAAAAATCTATACATTTTTGTCGTATTTAGTAAAGTATATTGATTTTTGGGTTCTCTTCTTGATAAGATTACTGTACAGTTCTTAAAGGCTTCAGTTTTTATTAAGTTTGTATGTTTGTTTTAGAGCAAGGACACATTGGGCTATCTACTGTGTTCATCGCGGGAAATCGAACTCCGGATTTTAGCGTTGTAAGTCCGTAAACTTATCGCCGTTTTTATCTCCTGCAATTGTTTTCTGAATACATTTACAATATATTCGAACATTGTGGCAACGTTTATAAACGTGAGTAGTAATAGCTTTTCTTCCTCCACTTTTGTATAACTTTTATTTTGCAATAGTGAAACCTATTTCAGTTCCCGTATTTGGATATTGACAACTTTTAATTAAAAAAATTAATTCCCTAAGTCTCTATTCTCTAACATTTTGTTCTGAGACTAAAGTATAAATCTTTTTGGCCAGACAATCTAGCAAATTTCGTTTGCAGTGCTTAGGATGGTTGCTAAAAGTATAAATATTGATGTGAATAAAATGAGTTTATAGTATATATATTAGTAAAATACCATGGAAAGTTAAATTATTACTCCTCATTTGATGGGGTAAATAAAATATTTGTATTTATGTTATTTAAAACCATCATAAATGTTTACACATCGTGGATATTATTCCAAATTTAAAAATAATTCTCCAACTATCTTCTCCATGTTGCTCTTAAACTCATTTGAAAGAGTATTAAAAAATTGCATGTTAAAGTATTCCATATCTGGAGTAGCATAGATTGGGACATCCTTAATCCCAATAATTGTATCTGACAGTTGAGTATCACTCCTACTATTACATGTAAGAAAAATAAGTTACCAAAAAAAACAATTATAAGTTTTTAAGCCCAAGAGACTTTTTTATGATCTGACATATAATACTGCCATTAAACTATATTCTTGATCAAATTATGTAAAGATACAACACCCAGGATCCGTTTTGGATGATTTTACACAAAATCCTTATCATCCCTAATGTAACTCTCTATTTTGGATATAAAAGGTTTTAACATTATATATAAGATGTTATGTAACGGTTTCATAATATTTTTTGTTTCGTTACCATAAATACATTTAGATAATCGAGGCAGCCAACTGTTGGTGATGGAAGCCAAAAGTCTACAAAAATGTGGAAATGTGTCCCATTTCATGGTCTTTTTTTTATCCTTTTTCTCGGGTAAAAATCCAGAACAAGATAGCCTTTGTATGCTGTCCAACAGTTTTCAGTTATCATAACAACAATTAGGGCAATCGAACATACTTAGACTTTGAGATTAAATAGTTTTCGGAATACTAAGTTTATTTATTAGGGCAATCGAGCCAGCCAACGCACACATAATGGATCATCTTCATAGTGCGGTGCATATTTATTTTAATATGTATTTTAAATCGATCTTTATTTATTTTTCACAGTTTTCTTGTAAATTTAGCTAAGGTCTTTAGAATATTTTATTTTTATTAAACGATTAACCCTGAAGAGTAACCAGAGAAATTAAGAAACCGGTAACTAAACGTTAGGAAGGACTAAGCAAATTTTATATTTTATTATCTAACGATTTCCTATAAGTGAACTCAACTTTAGACTATATATATATATATATATATATATATATACGTGTACATACTTGAAAGAATTGGAATTGTGCATGCAACAGTGTTTTGCATCTTTCCACAGAAACTATATATTCCAATATTCAACTACTTCGACTAAAGCCATTTTATAATTATTTTACCCATTCTTGAATTTCAAATGCATTATAATAATAATGATGATACTACTCAGATATGTTTTTCACTGCTGTTTTAGAGCCAAAACAGTCCTAACATCAATAACCTACATAACTCCTCAAGTACACAAACAACAATCGCTTAAATAATTCACATTTTAAAAAGATCATCAAAATGATAAAAGATATAAAATCTTAAAACTGGTAGAATCAAACTAAAATCTTGATCTTTCCACTGAATATTATACATTTTGTTTTTTACATTTACGGATTTGCCTGACCTCAGACCTTTCTGTTTGTTTCACTTGATTACCAGATTGTGATGTCACAAAGAACTCAAATGCATTCTTCTTTTTACACCACTTTTTGATAAACAAAGTTAAGGTTTTTTTGTACATGTAAATGAATCATTGCCAGGTTTCCTTTTCATGAGAGTTATTTTGATTCTTTTTCTCATTAAAAATTTTGTTTGTTCAACATTCAACTTTTTTATATACTGCGCAATAAAAAAAATCACAAAAAATCTAATTATTGTCTCAGAAAAAGTGTAATTCTGGAAGAATGCTGATAATTTTTTACCAATTTCTAGTAAGAAAACATGTGTTGAAAGTTTAACTTATATTCTCGGTAATATCTGGCTTTAGGAGTAACAACCCTAATTAGTTACCATGTGTGGAAATAAATACAATGATTACACTCTAAGAGGTAAATTCTAATAACATTACTGATGTTTAATGCCTTTTTTCTGTTCTTATTGTGCACCCAACAACGCTACAGAAGTTCAGAACACACGTTAACTGTTGCATTATTAAAGAGACATTACTCAGTGGTAAGTCTGAAGACGTAAAACGCTAAAAATCAGGTTTCGATACATGCAATGGGCACAGCATCAGTGGCGTAGGAAGCGGGGTTCCAGTAAAACTGCATCAAAATTAAGAAAATTAACTCTCAGGAAAACCAGGAGAATGTATAAAATTTAATCAAGAACCCAAGAGCTTTCAGACCCCTAAGGCGAGTCATTGACCCTGGCCATAATGGGTGTGCCAGTTGCGCACATTCCCTCGCTCCGCTCGTTCAAGTAAACCCCCCCCCCCAACACTTTTAATTTGTCTCCTACACCTCTGAGTAAAGGTATCCTTATGCTTATTAACAAAAAGTACTATCTTCAATGAGTCTTTAGTTTGACCTGTCTTTTGTTTCGACCTTCTCTGGTTCTTAAGCTGGAATAAGCCGAAGCATAAGATAAAGGTCAAGCCTTTCTTAAACGGCTTTTATTCAAAAAGGCATCAGTGAGAAAGTAACTCATAAAAACACATATATTTATCATCTTTAATTTCTGATCAAAGCAAGCTATTTGCAACGATTAGAAATAAAAATGGACTCAATAAATTTAATTCAGAGCTAATTTATAATGATTAGAATGCATAAGTCATGTGTCTTCGCTGTGAGTGAGATTTTTGGTATGGACATATTTGGAATAACCGAAACGTTTGTTTGTTTTAGAGCAAAGCCACATTTGGCTATCAGCTGTGTCTACTTTGGGGAACCGAATCCTAGGTTTTAGCGTTGTAAGTCCGTAGACTTACCGCTGTCCCACTGGGAGACTGACCTAATTGACAATTTGCTTTTGCTGCATATTATAATGCCTGTTGAAATTCCGTATATATGAATATATATTTCATTTCAAGAGTTTGATATTTTATAAGATAAGCCTACAGGAAGAGGATCGAACTCGGCTCACTCCTTGACGGTAAGTCAATTATTCATTTTAATACAAAACTACACAATAGGTTATTTACGTTCTGTCCACTGCGAGAACCCCCGATATTACCAGTGTAAGTCTACAGATCTATCGCTGACCCACTGGACGACTGACTAGTAAGTCAGTATTAAACTAATTAGAACAACAGTTACAATTCAATCTCTGGAAGTCTATCTCATAAAATCATAAATTTTTCAGATCATATAAAACACACGAATCACTTCAAACGGATAGTTAAAAAACCCACAACATTTGCACATTGTTTCATAATTTTTTCTTCTGTTACTAGTTTCTTTTTTCAGTGGTTCAGAGGCAAGTTTACGGATTTACAGCGCTAAAATCCGGAGTTTAATCCCCAGTGTTGGACAGAGCTCAGAGAGCCTATTGTGTAGCTTTGCGCTAAAACAAAGCAAAGTTTCATTTTATTTTTCAGCAGTTATCCATTAACAAAACATATGTAAAATTAAAACCAGATTTACCTTTAAATAAATAAATAAAAACTGTGTACCATAAACATATATATTTTAAAATTAACATGAATATTATAATATTGCACCGATAGCGTGGTTGTGCTGAAGAGAATATAATCATTTTACAAACAGACTTTTTTTGCGTAATTTTTGAATCGTCATCTATTACATAAAATGATGAACAGAATACTTTTCATAAGTCACTCCCTTGTTTTTCAACACAAAACCAAAATGAAATCCCCATAAAAAGTGCTTCTTACTTTTTGTATTTTTTATCATGTATATTTTATATACTTGTATATATATATATATATGAAAAAAAAGTTAATTATTTTGCACGGTTGCTAGGAGAAAAGCTGCAGCAACATCGCATTAAACATTGATGTTCAGCGTCATGAGAATTGATTTTACTGACGACTTTACCGATTTCGATTCCTTCCTAATATCGACAGTCTCTACACCATGTTGTATTTTTACTGCGGTTGATTTTCCTTTGGAATTCGCGCTTCTTTCCGACACAGAAACTCTTTTCGGATCTACACGTGTTTAGATCCCGGGGAGTAATGATTTTAACCTCTTCGCAACCAGAAGAAAACAAGCAAATTAAAGTAAAATGAAGGCGTTTATGAGCTCAAAACTTTGTGCGTAAATACGTACTAGGATTCGTAATGCATAGCACATACATAAAAAGTTTAAAAATATTACTGATTCCCGAAACTGTTAAGCCTGATACTAGTTTGGCTCCTTCCTACCTACGACGATGCCCCCCAGTAAATAACGTTTTGATTCTTGTTGAGTGAGCCATTTGTGGAGCAGTTTACCACTAAATGATATATTTATATGCATTGCTCATTACATATTAAACCTATTGCTTGCTATCATCATACGTATTAGATCTATTGCTTATCATAGATAAGATATGCAAGTACATAAAACAATGAGGATAAAGAAGGTATAAAAGATAAACGCAACTGTTCATATCAGAGTAGGTGACCTAGAATTAAACTGAAATTATCTTATATCAAAGTTAAACTGTGTGTAAAATCGTCATTAAAATTAGACCCTATGGAAGCCATTTAACAGTGATGGTTTGTTTGTTTGTTTTAAATTTCGCGCAAAGCTACACGAGGGC
>NW_013666504.1:166670-181732 GCF_000517525.1 Limulus polyphemus
AGCAAGTCATCACCACCCACCGCCAACTCTTGGGCTACACTTTTACCAACGAATAGTGGGATTGAACCTTCACATTATAAGCCCCCACGGCTGAAAGGGCGAGCATGTATGGTGGGACGGGGATTCGAACCCGCGACCCTCAGACTGCGAGTCGAGCGCCCCAACCACCTAGTCATGCCGGGCCGACAGTGATGGAGGGGGGCAATGGATGAGATACGGGACTAGAATTATTTTGATTAAGACTGCATTCGTATTTGGGATTGAATTAATATAAATAACTCAGATTGAAAACTGATTGAATTAATATAAATAACTCAGATTGAAAACTGATTGAATTAATATAAATAACTCAGATTGAAAACTGATTGAATTAATATAAATAACTCAGATTGAAAACTGATTGAATTAATATAAATAACTCAGATTGAAAACTGATTGAATTAATATAAATAACTCAGATTGAAAACTGATTGAACTAATATAAATAACTCAGATTGAAAATTGATTGAATTAATATAAATAACTCAGATTGAAAACTGATTGAACTAATATAAATAACTCAGATTGGAAAACTGATTGAACTAATATAAATAACTCAGATTGAAAAACTGATTGAACTAATATAAATAACTCAGATTGAAAACTGATTGAACTAATATAAATAACTCAGATTGAAAAACTGATTGAACTAATATAAATAACTCAGATTGAAAACTGATTGAATTAATATAAATAACTCAGATTAAAAACTGATTGAACTAATATAAATAACTCAGATTGAATACTGATTGAACTAATATAAATAACTCAGATTGAAAAACTGATTGAACTAATATAAATAACTCAGATTGAAAAAAGCTAATATAAACAAACAAGCGATATAAACAGGCTAAAATGTTAATATCGAACTTCTCCACACTTTGCTCCAATGTTAAGATGATCACAGATACGCATATTCCTATTGGAATACAACATAAAAGGTGCTTTGATTTATATTCAGTATCACAGAGCATCATAATTAAAGTTTTGATTCAAAATACCATTAAGATTACGAATGAGTTCTGCAGAATTCTTGGACGATCCTAACACACTTTTCATTCCCTCTAAAGGTGGGAACACTTAATCAAAACTAGGATTCTAGTTTAAGACTCTGCTTTGAGTTGCTTTACTAGAATTACAACATGCCATCAGAACTTCTGCAAGTCATCAGCTGACCGGACTTTATTACATACGATGTAACCTTAACAATGTGACGTATATTACATAGGATGTAACCTTAACAATGTAACGTATATTACATAGGATGTAACCTGAACAATGTAACGTATATTACATAGGATGTAACCTGAACAATGTAACGTATATTACATAGGATATAACCTTAACAATGTAACGTATATTACATAGGATGTAACCTTAACAATGTAATATATATTACATAGGATGTAACCTTAACAATGTAACGTATGTTACATAGGATGTAACCTGAACAATGTAACGTATACTACATAGGATGTAACCTTAACAATGTAACGTATATTACATAGGATGTAACCTCAACAATGTAATATATATTACATAGGATGTAACTTTAACAGTGTAACGTATATTACATAGGATGTAACCTGAATAATGTAACGTATACTACATAGGATGTAACCTTAACAATGTAAGGTATATTACATAGGATGTAACCTGAACATTGTAACGTATATTACATAGGATGTAACCTCAACAATGTAACGTATATAAGTTAGAGCTTGAAATCCTTCACATGAGTTTCCGATTTTGTGCCCCCGCCCCACACAAAGCAGGCTCTTTTGAATATGCTTCATACTATATTGAATTGTTAAATACCCCCTTTTTCATAACAACTGGAATAATTTTATCATCATGCATTAACGTTTTTGCAAGATATTTTTATATTATTTGTTGAATAGTTTTCCGAGTGTTAAAATAATTTAATACGAAAAAAAAACAAAAACGGATTTCCAAAACAATTTGTAACACTGATAACGCCAACGTGTCAAAATGCCAAAAAATATTCTAATTCACAATCGAACCACATTCTCTTTCAAATTAGATAAGTTTTATTCTTAACAATTACTGAAGTTTCAGTTCCATTGCCACAAAACGCGCCCCGCACTTTGAGACCGTTGTTGTGCTATAAAAGTGACGGTTAAATCCCACCATTCGATCAATCAAGGGTAGTCTAAGAGTGTTGGAGATAAGAACGGTTGAATAGCTACATTCCTTTTAGTCTGACATTCCAAAATTAGGGGCGATTATGAGCAAATAGCTCTTGTGTAGCTTTGCACAAAAATTCTAAAATAAAACAACAACCAACAATTAATATTGAAGAACACATGACTGAGATATCAAAAGCATAACGTTATAACTTTTTAAAATATACAAGGAAACATCACCATAGAACTGCTCTTTTTATTTTGTAATTAGACAAGTTGGAGTGGAAGGTGAAAGATCCTCAGTAGTAGTAGAGTATTCTAAGTGTTGTTTCTAAAACACACTTAGATTTCACCATTCTTGGAAGGTTACTCACATTTTAACCTACATAGTGCGTTTTATTCAGCAGGTAACCAGTAACAGAATATATTGTCATATTTCTATTTAGGCCAACAGCATTATTAGAACCCTTGAAAATCTATAATGTACGTCATCGAAGCTCCTCAATATTCTTAACACAGACAATACCACCAGTTGTTATTGGTGATGGTGAGGGAAGAGGGGATATTAACATGTATTAGGTCTCCACCAGAAACGACCGAAGAAGACATTAACATATAGTGCATAAAAACACCTTCGTATTTTGTACTTAGTTTACAACGTTCTTTGAAAGACATCGTTTATTAGTGTCTTCTTTAATAACCCATCAAGAGTAGAAAACTTAAATAGCGTTTGTTGGTGAAGTGTTAGTTAGTTTAAACCTTAGCTTCCCGTCGATATATTATGATTAGTATCACACAGATGTATTAAAGAAATAAAGCCAATGTTTAATAATACATAATAAATATTTAGAATGAGACTGTCCCTATTCTTAAAAATAAAAAACAGTATTTTTATTTTGCTTCGAGGCTGGGAACAGTCTCATCTTAAGTATTTATTATGTACTATTAAACATATTCAATATATCTGTGTAAAAACTTACACAGATGTCGTCCTAATCTTAACTTGACAGTATATTTATTTATTGTAGTCACCAATGATGCGAAACACAAACGAAAACGTTTCTCACAAGTTCATTGAAAAGGTGTAAGCTTTTCCATACAAAATGCAGCACCTATATAAGATAGCAGAACAAACAGAAATGATCTAAGTCTAAAACTAATGTACATGACTTCTGATTAGTGAATACACACATAGATATGGTTATTTTTATAGTGCCTTTTTTAACATAATCAATAAAATACAGCAACCAACCACTTTTCATTTGTTCCTAAAAATATTCTTCCTTACTGTAACTTGTAAAAAATAATCCTAATAAGATTTGTCTGTTATTAAGAACAAAATGTAAAGTTAACCAAACATTACAGCAACATGAAATAAATAATCTCCTTTCTTTGCAATATATTTAAATATGATTATATTTTCGCATATTTTAACATAGTTACAACTGGTTGACACATCACGTTACTTTAACCATGGTGACTAAAGAAATAGATGTTTTATGAAATACCATACTCGGTTGAAAATGCGTTAACTTTCTATGTATGCTAAGCCTTGAAGGATTAACTGATGTTAGTTTTTAGTGTTAAACAATCTTCTAATCTGGGCAGCACAAACTGCCAATTTGCTGAAAAGGAACAAACTCTAGAAAATCTAAGCACGTTTTACTAAACAAAACGGGTTTCATAAGCCTTAAAATGCAAGGCGTTCTCACAGAATACTGAAACGTAATTATAAGAAAGTTGAGGAAAAATAACACATACTACAAAGCAGTGTTATACCACAGCTACCAAGTTTTAAGTGTCCTACGTCAACACATCATGATAAATGTGAAAATAACTAGAAGTACATTAAATAATTTTCATCGACTTAGAAAGATGTTTACTAATAAGGTTTATTCAAAAATACTCATTACAGTTATTTTTATTAAGAATATGTTTGCATTAGTTTTAAAACACTACAATCCGGGGTTCCATTCCTCGCGATGGACAGAATGCATATATAAACTATTGTATAGCTTTACGCTAAAACAACTAAAGCATTAGCTCCCCCCGGTGGCTCAGCGGTAAGTTCGATAGCTGCCGTGGGCACAACTCAGATAGCACATTATATAGCTTCATGTTTAACAACATTTTTGTATCAGTTACCGAGCTATGTTCAGGATAATTAAGATGATTGTGCAATGCAATTCACTACTGTGGTAAGGCATATATTTATCTCAGCTTTCACGTTACAACATGCGAAGTTTTGTTTAATGAAACTGCCATAGAAGGAAAACAAAATATTAAACTCTCAGTACAAACAGTATAACAGGAAAACTACAAGTAGAGCAAAAACTACTTCATGTTTGTAAAGAATATGCATAAAAAGCTTTTTAATTATTAGTTTTTAATTTCATACTCTATAAAAATTAAAGTGACATAAAAACTATTTTTTCATTAGATTAGCAGATAATCTGGGCGACTAAACTGAGTTTGTTATGTAAATTTTGAAAGTAAAAGCGCAGTAAACAATATACTCTTTATGATTAACTAAATCAGCTAAAACTTAGCTTTAATGTCAGAGACTGCCTACAGGGGGCTTTCACCAATACTTCTCCATTGTGTTTCGCTAAATACTGAACTTCCTAATGGTTTGCTTGTCAGACAAAGCTTAACTGTAAGATATATGATATTTTTCATTACCATATCAATAATAAATATGACCTCCAGAGTCTTTAAAAAGACTGCTAACAATGACTTATTAAGGAATCGACTTATCAAGTTTATCTTATATTAAGAGTCAACATGCATTAAAGACTGATGCCGACTAGATGCAAACCTCGACTGACAACCATGTAATATATATTTATCTGAATGCAATTCCAAAATTCGACATGGCATTATTTAAATTAATATATCACGTGTCCCGTTGTGAGATGGTAAGAATTATGACTGCTTTGGTCCGTTTTGTGAATGTTGCCCACCCTGGAAGGACAGTACGCACATTTCGTTTTCATATTTTATGATTTGTTGTTTTGCTGATGATCACTTAGTTTGCAATGTTTATTTTTGTAAAATTGTGCGACAGTGTTAGCTGACGATCAGAAAAATTTCACAAAATCATAGAACTGATCAATTATTGGAAATTAGATTAATACAGAGACACAACGCAAAATATTTCAGTACATCTAGGTCCAAAGTGTTAAGGGTTTTGACACGCTAACAAATAACTGATCTGTACATTATAAACCTAGAAAAAGTCGTAAAAGATCTATTATAACACACAATGAGAACTATCTGCACAACATGGCCGTTAGGAATTGGCAGCCTAACAATCCAAAACCAGCTGAAGCTAGATCAACATCGTTGTTCGTTTTTCAGCTACTGAATAATGAAAAACGAACCGGTTATTTGTTTTTTCGTTTTCCACTTTTCAATAAGGGAAATTAAACAATAAGGGAACATGAATAAGGTACCAGATGATTTTCGTTGTTCGTTGTTCGAGTTCGTTTTTCAGCTATTGAACAAGGAACAACGAACCAGTTTGTTTTTCGTTTGTCATTTCATTGTTATTTTAGGCCAGTATAATCTCAAGCTGAATCCATTCATGCACAAATATTTTTTGCGGTTAAATACAGGGAATATGGTACGTTATGCTTTTATTTCTTTAGAAAAATATAGCCAATGTTTAATGTTAGCCTACTCAACGGCTGTTAAAAATACATTTAACTTTATTGTTATAAAGTTCATTTAGATTATTTTCATAAATACAAGCAAAATGTGCTAATGTTGGTAGCCTACTCTGTTGAAATAAAAAAAACGTCCTACCAGAATCGTGTTGTTTTAACTGATCATAATACTTTAAAAAATTGCTGTGCTTGCTTTGCGTCAGCAACAGAATAGGACTATTTCAGGAGAAGAAACAAATTGGTTCCTCTTTCATTTTTGGTGTTTCAACTTTATTTTATCATTAGGTTGGGTCCTGATATTTCATCCTATTAAACTGATGCTCAGCTATTTCCAAATATCCAACCAATCTGCATGGATACTATTGTATAAATCATTCTAAAAATGTCAGAAAATGCACCTACTGATTTTGGAATCGAACAAAAAGGAGAGGCAGACATGTGAATCGGAAAAATTGGTGAAGATAATGATATGCAAGGAAAAGGTTTGGATAGTGTAAATGTTGATACATAATTATTTCAGAGGGAAATAAGCCTGAAATTCCCATTCAAAATGTCTTTTAAGAAATGGAAGAAGTGTACAATAAATGTTGATAAAAGAAGAGATAGAAGGTTAGCAGGTAATTGGACTAATTTGTTTGTGCATAAAATTGCTGCAAAGAATCCAATGTATTCTTTATCTTTGACGAAACACCACATTGTGCAGGAAAGTACCCTGGAAAAAACATTGCTTTTTTTCACAGGAAAAACAGTTTGCATGTATCCAGGAAAGCCAGTGAAGGTCAAAGTATCAACGATGAGTCCATATACTGTTTTCAGGCATGAGATAGGACTCACGAAAGGCAGACCAATAAGAGGGATGGATCGTAGACTGGCAGCTGCTGAAGTCGATCAGATTGGCCAATCAAATGCATATTACCAGCGCTTATCTGAAGCTCCTGAGCTTTCCTTTGACGCTGGCAATACTTCAAGATTTGTGACAAAGAATGTAATTCAGAAAATTTCCTCAGAGAACATTATATCGGAAAAATTACACAAAAACGTTATTCTCAAAGTTGCATTGTTGAAGGAAATATATGAGGATTTGGATGATGGTCCTTGTGCAATAAGAGGTTGCATCCAGTATCTGTCTATGTTCCCACTTGAAGTTAATCTATTTGGAAAGAAACAGTTAACAATACTTGCAGATAAAACTGCTAATAATAAAACAATTCTGCATTTTGATGCTAATGTTACAGTTATAGCCAAGATTCCAGAACAAGGGAGGACAATGCTACACTGCTCAAAGAACAAGAGAAAGATGACGTACCACTTCCAGTAGCAGGAATGATCAGCTCAGCCACGACACTGCTGAGGTATGTAACTTCGAGATTTACACCAAACAAGACCACGGGTATATAGAGATTAATTATAGTTAGGTTTTCATTCATGCTACTTTGTTGTCATTCAACCAAGAGCACATCTCTAATTACCTTGAAGTGCTACACAAGGGGAGAGAAGGTGGTTATTCACATTTACTCTGCATGCTCGAAACATAAAATTTCTGGAAATCTTCACAAAGTAGTGAAGGATAAAAAAGCATGGAAATATTTAATTTATGTAATTGGCCTTAGGATTAATGCATCAACTCTGTTGGAACTTAATTCACTTTTTCACTTCCTGAGCATCCTTCTTCTTTATTCAACCACTGCAAGTCATCCAGAAAACAGTCATGCACAGTTCAAACTGAACGTTAGCATCGAGTTCCAAGTAATCTATTTGGAATATGATTCATTTCCTGATGATAATAACGAGTTTTGACACTAACATTTTGAATATAAAACCAAGCAAGTCAGTTTTTGCAAAGCATTTTCAACATCTTAAAAAACAAGTGCAATCTGAGCTAGTTGATACTGGTGTTACTCGTGAAGCCTATAGCACTCACATACCTGATAACAACATACATATCAACAACACCACTATGAACTGGTTTGGTGTTGTAATATGGATATAAGCATGATACTAGTTCACCAGCAGAAGACTAGATGAAAATCCTAAAGGAAGAGATTGCAGAACAAAATACAAATGTGCCCTTGGAAATTTATCAAGAGATTATGTAGCAATCTGAAAGGACGTCTATGAGAATACCGTCATGACACAGAAGTCTGTCAACATTTTCTGGGCACTGCCAGTAGGGTAGACATTGTGATTTCAGGCATATTGTAGGTCTGCTCTAGTGGATTCAAACTGGGATTTATGGGAAAGTGGGGTAGAGGTGTTTTTGGAACACTTTGTTGTGGTACAAGACACAGTGACCAGAAAAACTTGCTCAAAATGAACATGCTCTCAAAGACATTATATGTACTTCCATCCATAATTTTCCATCATTTAAGATATAAAACATAATATTAGGTGTAAAATGGCACTGGTTTTCCAGATATTTTCATTCATTGTGTTTTGCTGAAAGTAACTTTCAACAACTGTTAAGAAAAGTAGTTATATAGAAATTCGTAGGGCCTGCAAATTCATATATCTGACCAAAAAAAATTAGCAACTGGTATATGTCTGCAGACAACTGTTAAAATAACTACTATTTTACATATAAAGTTTTAAATAGTTTCTTACTGTTCATTTTTATGTGAGCAACACGACTTATACAAATTGTACATGCTGGTGTATGACGCAGACAAGGGCAATGTTGCCATTAAATTATAACTGCAATCACCATTTAACATATTAATAATATCAATTCAAATTTCATCATACTGACTTTGTGGTAATAACAGCATCTGCATTACCTTATTTGTAGTGACAAGAAAGGTAATCCTACAGTGACACTGTAGGAGATCATATGTTAGTGGGAGGAATGCAACAATTCTAAGTGTTCAGCAGGTTTGTTTCTGTTTTGTTGTGCAATTAAATAATTGGTTTTGTTACCTTAATAGTTTGAAGCATACATAATAATAAATAATTTGTAATAGTGATATATTTGCAATAATGTATTATTATAATATGTATATATATAATAATACACACTGAAGCCAATGTTGACTACAGATAAATGCCACTTCTTTGCAATGAATTTGAATAGGACGATCTGGACGTATATGTAGTGGAATACAGTTGTTTGAAACTCGAAAGTTTCTACAAGATTCTTCATCTGTGCTAATCCTTAGTGTTTCGTTTCTCAACCAAGAGAGGGGACTTGAACCCAAAAATCTTCCAGTTTTTATGGATGTTCTGGGGAGAAAATAAGTGCAGAATTAACTTGATTTGTGTTTATGCATTACATTTGTATAGAGCTGTGGGGTGATATGGCGTGAAGGCTTTTTGAAAAAGACAGCAAATTCAGCCGGTGATTCAGATTGACTGATTAACTTGAAAAATTGTTTAATATCATTAACTGATATCTTCCAGACAGCAAAAATAAAAAAAACAATAACAAACTTTTTACACGCCAATAATATTCGTTGTATTTTGATTTTACATAACAAGTGATATATTTGTTCATGTTAAGCAACATATTGATTTCTTATTTTAAAAGTACACCGGACTTGTATACACTTTATGCAATGGACCTCACTTTTATTGCTACTTTTGTAATGGAGGCTGCAGTATGTGGTGCAATTATGATGGATTGTCAACTCCAGAAATTAAAGTCGTGTTACTTTTGTTGTATATATGCAACAAAATGTTGAATATCAATGTTATTTTTATCAGTTATATGTAATCTTTGTATGTATCTATGTACTTCATCTGTCGTAAAAACTAAAATCAAGGCTTTAAAACAATTACACTGAAAAGTTATATTTGGTAATATCAAATAGCTTCATGGATAGAAAAGAGACTTGTATCATGTTAACTAAAGTTTCTGCTTTATTACTCCCAACTTCTTCGAAGTCGCAGTCACTAGTGTTTGCTGCCCTAAGTGAAAACAACTTTAATGTTCTGTATGATATGCACTGGGGACAAGCCTCATAAGACCGCCAGTGTGTTGTCCAGAATGTTCTGAAAAGAGTTACCACAGACAAGTGGAAATTTTTTCACAGCATGTATTGATAGTATCAAAAATGAAAGAGACTGCACATGCAGCTGAAGTATCGGATATATGAGAGTTGAAAACTGAAAAACTAAAAATATTTTCTATTCCTCAAAAGCTGAAAAAAAAAGAAACAGTTCGATTTTTCGTTTTTCAGAAGCTGAAAAACAAACTTGTTTCTTGTTTATGTTCTCTTAATCAAAAACTGAATAACTAAAATATAACAAGTTCGTTTTTCGATATTCAAAAAACGAAGAATATAAAACAAACAGATTCGGTGTTCATTTTTCAGCAATAGAACAATGAAAAAGTTCGTTTTTCGTTATTTAAAACAATGAACAACGAACTTGGTTCTAACTTCAGCTTCCCATAATCCCGTCCTCGATTGGTACGTTAACGCCTAATACCTTCCTTATCAAATTTCTCGTTCTGCTGCCTGGTTCACAGTGTCCAATCAGAACTATAGACATAGCTGAGTTTGCGCAGACCTTTCTTTTTTATGAAATGCGGGAATATATTGTTCAAACAAGAAAACTTATCAAAACAATTACTGTTATTAGATGCTCCATTTAACCTTTTTTGAAAAAAAAAATCAAACATGGCGATAGTTCCTCATTTTTTGTTTTGTTTTGGACGACATCTACCTACAATTCCTAGCACAACCTAGCATTTCTAGTTTGATTATGAATTTCAAGGTGTAACACACTCAAGTGCTAATAAAGCAACCAGAAAGCAACTGAATATAATGACTAGAATATTCGGGTTAACTGCTCATGAGGTCAATATGGACTTCGAAATGGCAATTGGAGCGATCATCAACAACCAAATGATAAGAAACAGGCTTTATAAGTCCAGTTTAAGATCGGAAAGATCTGCTTAACATAGGCGCCGAATTTTCTTTTTTTCCGAGAGAGGGCGTAATATGATAATTGAAATGTGCTAAATTTGACGCATAACTCGTTGAGACATTATTGGCAGGAATGAGTTAAGGTCTGGCTTAGAAATAATTTAACTATAAAAATAATTGTCTTTCACTTTTCTTCACGGACAGGTTTTATTGATCTTTTAAAACACAAGTTTCAGTATTAGCCCTTTCTACACTCCGTATTTTCAAAACTTCTCTGTATTCAAAAACATAAAAAGTTGAATCTAATTGAATGTTTATAAGCAGTCTTCAAACTTTCTTGGAATTTTCACTGTAAAGTTATTAGAAACACAAAATTACCTCCTTCCCTAATCCCCACAAGACTGTCTGCATTGATAGATACATTACATTCTGCTTCACTTCGTAACTCCCGAGAGGTTAATACGTCGTTGTTATAGGAGTATTATATATTATATCATCCTTCCAACCACTTCAGAAGATGCATATAGTGTTTCTAGGATTACTGTAATACTATTTCTATGTCAACCTCCTAAGAGATTAACTTTGCCGTTGCCAAGGAACAGTGCACGTTATGTTGTTTTTTCCGTCACTCTCAAGGGGAAGAATATCTATAAAAGTGGCGATTCAATATATAGATTGCAAAAACGCTGATTTATTTTTAATTTTTAAGATTTTGTATATCGCTTTGTTGTTTCACTAACATGTGTTAAATTATTAAATGTTTTGGGGTTAAGGAGCCCTAATGTTTCTAAAAAATATGGGCAAAGTTGACGTCAGAAAAAGTTATGCCCAAGAGAGCGTTTAAATCACTAGAAACTAAAATGTAGGAAAATATAAGAAGAAATATTAAAACTAATTCTGATTTTGATATAAAAAGTGAAAGCTACAAGAAATTTGCTAAGTCTCTAGAAATTAAATTGCAAAACGAATTAGTTTTGACTAAAGGAATATTTCTTACACATCAACGTGTTAATAAACAACAGTTAACAGTGTGTCAGGAAGGAGTATTTTGACAAACATGAAGAATCTGATTAAACAAGAATATAACATGAATTTAGTGTCGCAGAAAATACTTTTATGACTAGAAATTGCGGCCAAATAATGAGACGGTAAGAAGTTACTTTTACAGAAAGGTCTTTTTGGACTTCTAGTCAAAGACTAATAGTATGGAAATACTGAGTTGAATATTCTGATTCAAAAGCAAGGCTTAAGAATGAGACCATAAAAAGTTAATATTATAGGAAAATCTATAGTGACACTAGTAGCTTGACGGATTGAATCATAAGATTAGAACAGTTTACTGTCACAGAGAGGACAATAGTACCCGGCATCGCGGTGGGCTTAATAATTGATTGTCACAAAACCAATATTGTGACCAGCAGCCGTAGCCTGATCACGAGATCATAAGAATTTACTGTCACAGAAAGAAATACTGTTACCAGCATTCAGAATATTGTAATAATAGTACAAGAATGTATTATTACTACTACTACCACTGCAATATATATATATATATATATATATATTGAAACTATGTGAAACAAAAATGACTACTATTTAAAGCATTTTAGAAATATCGGAAATTCACCGTCGAAAAGAAAAATAACTGTCAAGGTCTCAGATAAGTTGTTTGTTTTTAGTTAAGCACAAAGCTGCACAATGGGCTATCTGTGCTGTGTACACCACGGGTATCAAAACCTGATTTCTAGCGTTGTAAGTCTGCAGATATACCGCTGTGCCACTAGGGTGGGGGCTTCTCATGACAGTAGTTCTATCTGATGACCTTGGCTAATCATGACAGGAGCTCTACTGAGACCTTGTCTTTCATGACAGTAGTTCTATCTGATCAGCCAAGGTCTCAGATAGAACTACTGCTTTGACCAACCAAAATCCAACACAAAACTACTTCCATGACCAGCCAGGGTTTATGGTAACATTTACGTAAACAACGAAGAGGAAAAATAAACACAGGTCATACGAAACAAAGCCCTAAAAGTAAGGTCTAGAAAGTTTTAGGTCTTTTTAAGTTTCGTAAAAAATGATTCAGACTAGACTGTGAAAGTATGTTTTCTTTTCATAATCTTCATATAAAAAAAGGATTTTCGTAACTATGACGATAAAAAAAAGCGAAGAGAGTGAAATGATAAAGTATTCACATTAACTTCTCAAAACTTTAAACTCTTAATAAATGGTAACGTACGGCTTTTAGTAAATGTATTAGGAGATCGTTTCTAATGATCTTTACTGGATGGTGTTCAGATGCAACATGTTTATACGACATACAAACTTATACAGATTTCAATAAACAGACAAACATGAAATATAGATGGCAAGCTTATGGCAGATGCATAAGAGAGACAAACACGATAAATATACAGATGTAAACAAAACTGAAAACTGAAGTACGTACAGATAAAGAGGGGAAGAAAGAGAGTTAAAGTTAGATATTCATAGCAGATTTATGGAAACGCACATGTTATAAGATAGACTGATACTATATAGTGTTCTTTTCAGTCTCATGTTTTGCGTTTCAATCCCAGTGTTCGTTTATTGGAGCATTCTATAGCAGGGTGACTTCGTCTTTTACGTTCGTTTTCAAGAAAGGCTTAACAAATAATTATATTTTGCTCAACATTAAAGATGTGAAAGAGATTGAAGCATAACGTGTGTTTCGTTAACGTATACGTACAACTACAGTTAAATTTCTGTATACTTTTTCATTCAAATTTATACGGGTAAAAATATATCTATTTATATTTCCGCACAAACATTTCTTCATGTTCCACCGAAATTTAGGTTGACGCTTTGACTAACGTTTACAAAAATAAGCAAAACTAAGAATCATTTTGATTAGATCTACCTTTTTTTGGTTGTAGTAGTTTGTATTTGAATGCACAAAGTTTATGAAATGTAAAGGCAGTGCTGTGACCTGCCTTGACTACTCATGTATGAGGTTAGGTATGTAAACTTCTGAACGAATCTGATGGCCGTGCAGGGCGTCTCATTGACTGCGAGGTTAAACCTAAGTGGGTTAAACATATTTCTCAACACGTAATACCCACCGAACACCTCTCGTGCAAAAGACACTTTGAGCCGAATGCTGTGATAAAAAATGACAAACCGATCGACTTATCTCGTAAGAAACACCAGATCTAGCGATCCTATCAAAACCTAGGTAACGATGACAAGTATTAAAACTCAACATGGCGACGGTACCGGTACTCTATGTGTCTATAAACAAATGAAGAAATTCACACACACAAAACCTTAACACATAAACACTGCTGTCTGAGATGGGCCTGTGAAGGAATGATAGATCCATTTCCCAACCACCTTTCCCTTTATAAAAATAGTACTATCTACACCTACCTCTTTCCTACGCATATTTCCCTACTCTTGGTTTCATTTCTTCATAATTTAAAGAAATTTCAAAAGCTTCCCACGCATGCACACACATTACTCTTTTAGTTATATATACATATACACACCAACGCAAAAACGCTTTTTCTACGCATCCTTATATTTCATTTAGTGTATAAAAAAAAACAAATGATTCAGTCATTCAGCCTAAATCACAGAATATATGTTACTGACCTTCGTAACTAACGTAGAACTAATTTTTACTGATCTTTATAACTAACGTAGAACTCGTCTTTACTGATTTTTATAGCTAACTTACAACTCATCTTTACTCAATTTTATAGCTAACTTACAACTCATTTTTATTCACTTTTATAACTAACTTACAACTCATCTTTACCGACCTTTCTAACTAAGGTACAACTCATATTTACTGACCTTAATAGCTAACGTACAGCTAATTCTTACTGACCTTTATAACTAATCTACAACTCATCTTTACTGACCTCTATAGCCAACATACAAGTCAAAATGACCAAAGAATAAAAGCTGACTTTGCATAGTTGTGTGCAGTTTACAGCACAAATTTAACATAGTTTCTTTAGTATGTTCACTTACAGTTTGAAAATTTACAAACTTATATTACATCACGATCTATGAAACATTTTGGAATTTATTTATTTATCATCTCTTAGCAAGTTTCGTGGTATATTTTCCTAAGTGTATCCCTTGACCAAATAACATAAAACTTGGATAGTGTTTCAATTCGTGTGAACTTTCTAAACCTCTCTCATCACATTTCCCATATAAGGAAGTTGATCCTGAAAAACTTCCTCGATACAACTCTTCATAAAAAGATTCGTATTGAAACGTTTTCGAATTTGGACGTGTAATACAATCACTACTACTTCATTCACCTATATATATATATATATATATATATCGAC
>NW_013666504.1:182720-211324 GCF_000517525.1 Limulus polyphemus
TGTTACGAGTCTCCTCTATACTAAATGTGTTATAGATCAAAGGCTAGCTCTTTGTTAAGAATTAATACAAAGAAGAAAACATATTAACTGACATTAATTTCTTGACGACCTAATATTAACTGACAAGCTTATTCATAATAACAAAAACAGCTGCTGAAAAGCCAACACGTTTTTGGTGTCATCTCTTACATTGTGGACAATATTACTTATGATTGTTTGTACTCAGGTGCGTGTTGTCAATTTTCAGGTCTTCATTTTGTCCTCAAAAAAGGTATAGATCCTCCTTCTCCAGATTCCTCAAAACCCAAGATATACTTTATAATTCCTTACACAATATGTAATTTATAACTTGATGTTATTGTTCTTGGTGCCGTCCTTGCTGCTATGCTTTTTTTTTAGGCCTGGTTTTCATAGTTTACATAACTTGCTTAAAGTGATATTTCTTTTTAAGGTCAATAGCTGGAGCAGAACTATAAAGACGAATGCCAACTAAAAACACAATTCAAACACCTGACATTTCGAAAACCACCAGTTGTCTTTTCAAGAGTTTATACAAAACATCCTGAAATTTCAAACAGAATGAGTTAAAAGTATTATTACAATTAGGCTACAGATTATAACGGGAACATTGAGTGTTCGAAAAACAAAGCATTTGTACTAAACAAGGGCGGAAACACAAAGTCAGGACCAGAGCATAAAAAATAAAGTATAGAAAACTTGTTCCTCAGTTTGTGAAACTTTAAGATAATTATTCCACATCATTAATGAAAATGGAAACGGCATTATTATTACTAATGCTATTTTAAAGTCAATCATATATTTATTTTATTGATTGATATCTTGTAGTATCACTATAATTTGTCCTATGTATCATTAAGCTTATTTTCTAAACCAAAGCTCTATGTTTTGGTGGTGAACAATGATTTTCACCAACCGCATTCGTTAATTACCGAGTCTTCAACAGAAATAGTGAAATAATAATGTATCTTCTCAGAAACACGTAATCTCTTAGAAGCTAGAAAACATAAACAGCAGAATAATCATTGAAGAAATAGCATTGCTTCTAGCGACGAAAAAAAAGAGGATCTTAGCAACGTCTATATTCTCTTAGAATCACTTATAAACCTATGATTGTTTCGGTTTCCATGGTAAAGCATATTATATGTCTGATGAAATATTTCTGTATTAATTATCCTCTACAAACATTTGTTTTTCTTTCAAAAGACGATGGATAATTCATCATCACATTTTTGTCTTAGTCAGCCCATATTAACTTATAGGATTCTAACGTGAGGACAGCAACACTGATATAAAAACAACACGCTCTAAATTATTTCCATGCTGAAACTATAACACTGGAAGTCGCAAAGATCTTTAATGGTTCTATTAATTAAGTTAAGCCCGTATCGACATGTAGAACATTTTTCTCTGGGTTGTGTGGTTGTCATTGGTGGTAGTGACTTTTTTGTTACGATGAATGAACGAAGCTAAAGTACAATAGCTGGTCAGTTTATTGGAAGCTATGCCTAATAATGATTTGGACCACCTTTTGCCCAAAATGGTCCAAGATACGATGTGGCATAGAATCCACAAGGTGCAGAAATTGTCCTGAGGGATTTCTCTATACAATCATTAATAGAGCGAGTTTAGCAGAGGATAGTGGTGTCTTTCAACTTTATCTCAATTTACTCAAGAAATCCAGGGATAGTGGTGGCCATGGGAAATGCTTAAACTCTCCGTCATGTTCCTCAAATCATGCACGCACAATTTGGGCTGGGTGGACGGAAGCATTATCGTAGCTGGAAGTAACCGTCTCCATCAAAGTAGAAATGATACATCGCTGGTTGCCCTTGATCAGAATCATGCTGAGGTAAGCCACGGTATTATTTATACTTTCTAAAGAGAGGAAGTAGCCCAGGGTATGTCAGGAAAACACACCTCAAACCATGATTCCAATACCAGGGGCTTGAACAGTTGGAAACACACACGAGGGGCGAGCTATTTTGATTATTTTTACATTTTTTCTTCTCCCACTAATGCAAAAAAGGGTAAAACGTGATTCATTGGACTGTTGGACTGTATCACCTTTCACAAGTCTTTATTAGTCTTATCGGTATCCAAATCCAGTGCAGTGGTTTCTACAATGATCTTCTACTGCCATGGTCCATTTGTTGCAACATTCTTGGCAAGGTGCGACTGGTGATGTATGTGAATTGCCTTGCACTGAAGTCAGTTAGTGTAATGTTTGATGACGGTTGGCGTTTACAATCGTGTTTAACAGCCTTTCTCCTCTTTCTGTCATTACATATTTGCGGCCACAATCCAACCGCAACATAAATTCTATTCAACTCTTTCAATACTGATTAATTCATATAACTGCTATCTTGTAGCAGTATCCCAATGAAACTGTCTTGGCCACTGTAGCACCTGATAAAAATTCATGCGTTTTTTATGAACGCTACTATGCGTTTGCCATTCCCCGAGGGTGAGTTTAACCAGTTGCCTTTTCTCTAGTCTATCATTTCAAAATTAGAATAAGCTAGCTCACGTAGCCCTTGAATAACCTTACGTGAAAGTCAACAAACAATAACAACTTATTAGTATAGGATAATTCGTTTGGATAGTGTTAACGTGAAGTGTATTAAGAAGTAATTTTTCATTCGAGGAGTTTGGACCTTAATTAATTAGTATGGGATAATTCGTTTGATGGTATTAACGTGAAGTTTATTAGAAAGTAATTCTTCATTCGATAGTAATTCGTTTGGATAGTGTTAACGTGAAGTTTATTAGGAAGTAATTCTTCATTCGAGGAGTGTGGACCTTAATTAATTAGTATGGGAATATTCGTTTGGATAGTGTTAACGTGAAGTGTATTAGGAAGTAATTCTTCATTCGAGGTGTTTGGACCTTAATTAATTAGTAAGGGATAATTCGTGTGGATAGTGTTAACGTGAAGTGTATTGGGAAGTAATTCTTCATTCGAGGTGTTTGGACCTTAATTAATTAGTAAGGGAATATTCGTTTGGATAGTGTTAACGTGAAGTGTATTAGGAAGTAATTCTTCATTCGAGGTGTTTGGACCTTAATTAATTAGTATGGGAATATTCGTTTGGATAGTGTTAACGTGAAGTGTATTAGAAAGTAATTCTTCATTCGAGGAGTGTGGACCTTAATCAATTAGTATGGGAATATTCGTTTGGATAGTGTTAACGTGAAGTGTATTAGAAAGTAATTCTTCATTCGAGGAGTGTGGACCTTAATCAATTAGTATGGGATAATTCGTTTGGATAGTGTTAACGTGAAGTGTATTAGAAAGTAATTCTTCATTCGAGGAGTTTGAACCTTAATTAATTAGTATGGAATAAATCGTATGGACAGAGTTAAAGTGAAATCTATCGGGAAGTAATTCTTCATTCGAGGAGTGTGAACCTTAATTAATTAGTAAGGGATAATTCGTTTGGATAGTGTTAACGTGAAGTGTATTAGGAAGTAATTCTTCATTCGAGGTGTTTGGACCTTAATTAATTAGTAGGGATAATTCGTGTGGATAGTGTTAACGTGAAGTGTATTGGGAAGTAATTCTTCATTAGGTTAGCATTAATATTAATTCTATAATATTGGATAAGGTTTTTTTGTTAGTTTTAAAGTGAAGAAATTTACAAAATAATTCTTCATTAACTCATTAGTATGGAAAAATTCATTTGCCTAGTGTTAACGTGAAGACTGGTAGGAAGTAATCCTTCATTAGGTGTGTGTCAGCATGTCAGATAGTAATATATTACTTTACAATACCTTATCAGTATAGTAGTAACATAGCTTTATCACAAACAATTTGATGGTAATCTTTCACTAAGTTTGTGTTTGTATGTCAGATGTCTAGCGAGATGTTTAATGTCTACATTATGAGTCTAGTAGTAACGTAGCTTTATCACAAACAATTCGATGGTAATCTTTCATTAAGTTTGTGTTTGTATGTCAGATATCTAAATTATGAGTCTAGTAATAACGTAGCTTTATCACAAACGATTTGATATAAAGTTTCATTAGGTTAGTGCTAGTGTCTCAGATGTTAATATACAATAACTTATTAATTTAGAAGTAACTTGGCTTTATTACAAACTATTAAAGGGTAGTGTTTCATTAGGTTAGTATTTCGGATGTTAATATACAATACCTTATTAGTCTAGTAATAACGAGGCTTTATTATAAAACTATTTGATGGTATCGTTTCATTAGGCTGGCACTAACGTGACAGGCCTAAGTTTTAAGAGTGTAACACTAGCGTGAGGTATCTCCAATTATTTTCTGTAAAATCAAACGTTCGCATATCGCTGAAGACAAATATGTTTTCCTGTATGAATAACGTGATCTCAAAGTTTTTTTGATGTCATTTTCGTCATAATTTATGATTATTAAGCATTTTTTTCATTCAGTTTTGTTTTTGATACTCGAACCTACACAAGGCCTATTTGCGCTACACGTCCTTATTTTAGAATTGATAAACTAACGAAAGGCAGTTTCTCAAAGGTATCCATCACAAGGTCTTTGCTGTTATAATCTGTCACTTTTATAACACGCCAACAGCCCAAAGTTTGGGGAACGATTTTGTAGGAATGGGGCGCGATCTATGAACCCATAGATTCACAGTCCGGCATGCTTTCCACTAGGCCACGTTCGGACCTTTCTTTTAGATGGCCAGTTTTATATTAATGTTAAAACACTGAAAATGCTTAACACCCGTATCAGTTTGTAAAGCGATTCATGGCTTTAGTTATATCTGACTCACTATTTGTTATTTTCCAGCTCTGTGTGTAAAAAGAAAAAGAAGAGTCAAACGTATTATTCTGGCAGGAATATTCGTAAATGTTTTCCGTGCGCGTCGCTACGAATATACTAATATAGTTGATAAGTAGTAACATTATATTATAAATTAAATACTTATGCTTTTAAAAGTTAGTACAGAATACAATACGATATTTATAAATTTGCCTCAATTTATTAATTTCATTTTTATTAAATAAAATATACTTCTGATACGTTTTTGTTTATTGAATCTCACACAAAGCTACTTGAGCGTTATCAGCCCTAGCCGTCCCTAATTTTAAAGTTGCAGACTATAGGAAAAGCATCTGATCAACACCACCAACAGTCAACTCTTGGGCTACTTTGAACGGTAACGGGTCGCGAATCACGTAACCTCGAGTACATAGTTCAACACGCTAACCACTGCACCTATCAATTGATCAATTTTAGTGGAGTCAAAATAGGGACACTATTTCCAGTCAATTTTGTTTAAATTTTTTAGAGACCCTAGTTGTCGGCTTGAAAATATGATCTTTGCATTTTGATTCAACTTGTTTCTGTACTTTTTTTGATGATCCCTATTCCCCTTTTTGAATTAACAATTTTGAATTATTTTGTTTCTTTAGTTTTTTATGTCCATTTATAAGGAATGCAATATGTTTTTCAACAGTTTACTGTTGCATTATTGTTTTTTTTTTCATCCAACCATTATTTACTGAGCCAGGTGGTTTTGTGCCTGAGGTTTCGTGTAAACACGCGAAGTACAAAAATCAGTGAAATAAATCACCACTCACAAGAGTAGAGAAATCTTCTATGGTAATCTCTACTATTATAAAACTCACTGAAATCATCGCAGAAAACCACGTAGATACAAAGTACAACAGCTAGCTCTAGAAACAATAAAGAACAGTGAATTCGAGAAATGATGAATTCTCAGCGTGGCAGTTTCCAAGTAATGATTTTTTTTAATGGCGGAAAGTGAAGGAGTTAGAGAAATTCTTCAAGGCGAAAATATGAACGCGCTTGAATTAATTTTAAAACTACCCTATAACATGATAAATACAGCATTCATTACTATTGACCAGGTCTCAGTAAAATATTCGTAGCCGTTGTTTTCTTCTGTAGCGGTTTGTAAAACTATAATAAATAATAATAAGGCTGAAGACACTGTTATAAATATACACACTGTTTATTTTAATAGCCCCCAGTGGCATAGCGCCATTTCTGCCGACTTACAATGCTAGAAACCGGGTTTCGATATCCACTATCTGTGGTGAGAAGAGTACAGATAGCCTTTTGTGTAGCTTTATGCTTAACTAGAAACAAACTACCAATCAACCAACTTACTCTAATAAAACTAAGTGTTTCCACTAGTATAAAACGGACTATTTCAGAACAGTATAACGGTGCTTAAATGGCTTCTACATTTCTGCGATTCTGGAATGGCTTCGAATAGCTTATGTCGGTAATGAAAAACTTCGAAAAATTTAAAATGTGGAAATCTCGACTTTCAAGAATCTATTTTAAGATAGCCCTACAACCTTCGCAGGAGTTTGTTCAGTAGTTGGGCATAGATTTTGACGCAGTATACTTAGCAGTTTTTTCTGTAGGCTTCGGTGTTTGAATAACTTCTAAGAGAAACTTGGCCAGTAGCAATGAAAAAAGTGAAAAAATTTCCCCTTCTCTTTCAAGAATCAATATAAAAAATAGTCCTATGACCTGCGCAGGAGTTCTTTTAGTAGGTTTGCCCAGATTTGAATAAAACTTTCATAGACGTTTTCTATAGGCTTGTGAAACAAGAATAACACGAATAATATTATAAATAATATGAAGAACAAATGGATGAATTTGGAATTATGTCTAACAATCGGAAAATCAACTTTTTTTACTATTATAGATATTTTAGCAGCCTTATCCATTAAGATAGAAAGTCTACTTTTTAAGATGGTTTTTGCCCGTGTGTTATTAGAATTTTTGTGAAATTCCTGGGCGAACCCTATTATGAATCACCATTGTAGTTCATGATATATAGGAGTGCTAGAATAAAAGTTGTGTTTTGCTAAACCAATTCTAAGTATATAACCGAAATGACGCCAAGAACATTTCTATAATAATTACTCTCAGAGAGCCTATGTTTTAACAAGAAAATAAAAGTACATTTCTTCTTTTAAGTAATGTTTAAACATTATTATCGAAAATACATAAAACATAATTTACTGAAAATAAATCTGAATTAAATGAGCTCTGCGGTATAACTATAGCAATATGTAAAACAAAAGGTCATTACCTACGTCTATATTATTCTTTATACATGTAGTTTGGATTTGTGCACCAAACATATAGTACTCACAGATGAAAGATTGAATCAAAGATATAAATGTCCTCCCTGTATATTATAATGGTTATTGAACGAATAATAAAACAAATAAATGTATTTCTCTTTGTTTTAAAGTAGTTCTGATTAGGAATACGTTTTCAACTATATCACCATGATTTTTTCTGGTATACATATATATGTGCTAGGCACAAATTTTAAACGTTTATTGCTAAGGGGGCTAAATCCCCCCAAGAATTGCCCGCAAAATGTTTTCTCACTTCTTCAAATTAAGGTTTGGTTTATTCATTTTCCACTTACAACTGAATAGATAGGATCGAAAGGAAGAAGATTGAACAACCAGAAAACAAATTGTAACCAACAAATATAACCAGCTAGCGTCTGAGATCCTTCTAAAAAATAATTGAGAAAATATAACTTTGTAAAGTATTTCTGTCTAAAGTATAGAACAAAACATCGCTACACTATAAAGTGTGGGCTATTTATAGTATACATTAAATGGCGCCATGCACCGTCCCTGCATCACTCTCACGTGCACAGCGCAAGATTGCAACATGCGCCAGCAAATCACTGATATTAGCTCGTGCCGAATGTATTCTTACACAGTTCTCTAAGTGTAGCTACCGGTTTTCAATCTCAAAGTTTATATACAAATCTCAGGTGCTTCTCGAAATAGTAAAACTTGAGTTTCCATAGCCTAAGTGCTTCACGCAACTCAATAGACTACACAATATATACAGATGTATGCATAACACTCGGCTGCTTTCATATTTTACTACTATTTTACTCTATGCATAATTATAAGAGGGAATAAAACAGGTCATATAACAGTCAGATAAACGATAGACAGATCGTGAGAAACCAACACATGTACAACGACTGAGAGAGAAATAAAACTTTAAGACTACTCTACTAATATTAGTCAAAGTAAGTCTGCAATAATGGTTGTTCATTTTATTGATGAAAAAGATTGTGGCCGAAACAACAAATTACAAGAAACTAAATATTAAACAATAATACATTTGTACTTGTCACAAGACATTAGTATTAGGCCTATTACATTTTTAAACACTACATTCTTAATCTAGTTCCTTAGGAATTTTCAATATAATAATAATACTAATGTATTAATAATGTATAATAATAATATTCCAAACACAGTATATTTGCCATATCCGCATCTTCAGAAGATATCATCTACGCTCACACATTTTCCTTCTGCAATAAGGGTTTTATTAGGGATAGAGTTGAATATGAAGCAAAAAACTAAAATATTTTCCATAAAACCAAACAACCTATATATTTTTATTTATTTTTACGCATTATTTTATGAATTTTAAGTAATAGCCACATTCCCCATACTTCTGTTTCAAACTATGTACAAAAATGTTTAAATCAAGAAAGCTTAGGTTTAACTTTGATAAATTTTTTTGAGTTGGATTTGTTTTCTTTAGATATAACTATTTTAAACCACCTATGATATTGAGGAAAACTTTAAATCTCGTTTATGACCGTGTTTATTGTTAAACACAAGGCTACATAATGGGGTATTTGTGTTGTGTCCATTGTAGGGATTGAATCCTGAATTTTAGGGTTAAAAATCATCAAACCCACCGCTGAGCCACGGGGGGTATGTCTATATACTAAACTAAAAGTAATTTAAATTACTATTATTTTAGATATTAAAGTTTCATTTTTTACTACCAAATGTAAAATGTAATGTACCAAAGTTTTAATAATTTAATAAAATATAAATGTATAAATGTTTTAATTGTTAATTTTGCTAAATCCAAAACTAACTTGTGGCTATTCCGTTCAAAATATACTAATATCAGGAAGACACTTGTGGTTGAAAATTTATTCAGCTTTGACATCATATCGTCAAATCTTTAAAAATACATCGAAGTCTGTAGTTTTAGCTATAATTGCTTTGTAGTTTCAAAAACAACCTTTTAAGAATTTAGGTCGGGTAGTTGGATTGGTGAACTAAATGAGAAACTGCTCTCATATACGTTTATTACCTTTTGAAAATTGTATATCAGTGTCATACATATTTCACAAAGCAATCAAACCACTTTCCGCGACACAAAATTCGTTATTTATCTGTTTTGTTTTTCGCTTGTGGCAAACCAAGTGAAAAAAACAAAAACAATCAAGGCTTAATGTTATAGTATTTCTTTTTTAAAACAGAAAACCATATATATATACAGAATTTTGTATCTGTAACAAATAAAATTAATCCCAAGTTTTAATGAATTTGGAGGTCTGAAGCTTGCTTATCTATGACGTCACTAGTAGTGAAATTATTATTATTTTTATCTTTTCGGTTTTTATATTTGTTTATTTGTTCGGATTTTCGAACATGTTACTTCATTAAATTTAAGCTGAAAAAATATTTTTTTTATTTCTAAAAAAATCATTTTTCATTTCCTGTCATTCGTACACATTTTCAATTCGGTCGAAGCAGTAGTTCGAATATTTCAAAAGCTGACTGTTCAGTAGATTTCACGATCCAAGGTCCGGCAGTGAAGCCTACTCGTTATTTATATTCGTACTATATTTTGTAACTATACTTACAGAGCGTTGTAAAAATATTCGGAGATGTTCCAGTTTTACAGTCGTATAAGTAAATCGAATTTTATTATATAGTTGACTGGACTAGATCTAAATTTGAAAGTGAATGGACATTTGATTATCGTTGGTAAATTTTCATGTGTGTGTGTGTGTGTAGATATATGTGTGAGTATGTTCATACCGCATCATATGTATTGCACACAATCTATATGTACATATATCGTCTGATTTAAGTACCCGATATTGTGCCTACTATAATAAGTGAAAGAGATAAGCGTAAGAAGATGACGTATTCAGGAAAGAATGCTATCCATGTGATTTCTGGTAACTGGGCTCCAACTTCGTTATAATCAGTTGTATAATAACACACGCACACAGCATTCTAACATCGTCGAAATAAATTACTAGCGCTACTGTCAAACCATTTTGTACCTCAGAATAAATGGGTATATTCTACTAATATGAAATTGTTACTCAAGTGCACTTTACGGGAAGAGCCCCCTAGCTTGGAATAGTTTCGATTATAATTTAGTTGTATATGTTTATAATTTTTATGGCTTATCTTAGCTTCTAAATCTTGTTTCAGTCTACGCATATCAACTGAAAATATCGAAAATGACAATTTAATGAACATATTTAAACTGAAATAGATTATACTACACCATAATGTCCGCTTACTTTCAAAAGCTATAAAACTTTTTTTATTTGTTTACTGTTTTTTTTTATTTTAAAACCAGTTTGCTAGTTGACTTTAAATTTCCCATCAGGGTGGCCGAATTCGCACTAATTTGCACAATATCAGAAAGTGAATTTCCTAACCTCATCCAAACTTCCACACAAATTACTATTCGGGCCGCACATGTTGTGCAATAAAATATCTGGTTTCTCAGCTCTATAAACCCGGTTTCTCCGCGGCTTTCGCGAGTTGTATCGATAGAGGTGACCGAGGAAGGCTCAAAGACGTTTTCTTATTGCTGCAATACCCGTCCTAACACGAATACTTAAACTATTCTGTGCAAGACGAACACAGTCTGGTCAACCCCCAAAATCCGCATTTTTGTGGCCTAACACCAGTGAGAGATCATTTCTCTTGGCAGTGAAGTGTTTTTTTTTTTGGTTAAAAGATTGGGCCCTTTATCAAGGTACATTTTTTGGTTCTAACTTGAATACCGGAAACTGTGAAACCCTTTGTATTAAACCCAATCCCCCTAATTCTGTCTCAACGACTCTAAGAATCGGCATAAAAATTAAAAAAATAGTTGATGTTTTTTTGTTCAACGTTATTTTGATAAATAAAATACATAAAGCAAAATTCAAATAATCTTGACAACTATTTATGGTTAAATTGTTCATAAATAAAACAAATTACGCATGTATGGTATGTTTGTTATAAGGTAGTAATGATATTGGTATTCAGAGCACATCTACCTCTGGACATAAAGCTAAGTTTTCTCTACTTTATGTTTCCGGCTTGCTAGCTTCACTGTACTTATTTATTTTTGACATGCAGAGCCCAAAATATTAATTATTCAAGAACATTTCTTCATACGAGACAAATTTTGTCAGGAATAAAAGCATCGAACAGATTAAACTTGAATTTTTCAACAAAAAATTCTGTTAGTGTGTGTTGTTTCATAAAATTGTGTTAAAGGTACGTAGTTCGGTACTTTTTCAGTTATGTTTCAATAATATGGAAAACGAATAACGTTTCTATCGTAAGTATTGTACAAATGAACATACTGATGACTTGCCTTCCACTGTGTGATGGCTTACCCGTATACAGTGTATAAGGATGATAGCTACACTTACCTGTCTCTGGACATCAATTCCATATACTGATTGAACAGACCGAAACGTTTATCTCAAGTCACTTTACAGAATCTTTATCAGCAATCAGATAATTATGTAATGAGTTATGTGTACAGTTTCTATAACTCTTCATAAATCTTACAGCAATACTTTGAGAAAAATAGATCCAATCCAAGTGAACGCCATTCTTACTTATTCATCAGATAGCATGGCAGCTTGAGTTACTTGCTAAAATAATAATTAACGAATTTTTTTCTAAGATATCATAACTCCAAATTCTAACGTAAAGAAACAGAAACCTTTTATTGTATAGCAACTTTCATACTTGTTGCAATTATTTCAAACTTATAACAAATATGTAACATTTTAAAGATCCTTAGAAATATTTATTGTTCTAATATTGAGCATTATACATATAACACATTTAAACATACAGAAAGTATTAAAATTAAACTATTAACCCTCAAACGATCGACCTATTTTTACACTGTGATGTCCATATGTCATCTCACTGAGTAATTTTATGTTTTTGCCTGTTACAATACTCGGTTTCAAGATCTTTAATATTAAAAAATTGGGTTGAATAACTCACTTTTTATGTAAAAATACGGATAGGATCCCAGCAGTAAGTAGTGGGATTAATTGGTTATTGGTGTTACTTTAGGTGACTTTTTAGGTGACTCGTATGTTATTAAGTACCCTGTAACCAACAAAGTCATGATCTCACAAGCATCTTGGTGCATAAACAGATAATAGCTTTAAAAACTATTTTTAAAAAGCCAAAGGGATCAATGTATGGACCGCATTGGTTATTTTAGGGCTAATTTAGTGATTAAAATTACAAATTTTCCCGACTTAGAAGACCAGAATTATTAGGTGTATTTATTTCTTAGGAAGCAAACTGCAACGTTTGGAGTATATACTCTTCAAAATTAACAATACAATTTGCAGTTCGATCCATGCGGCGGAGACACAACAGATAGCCTACTGTGCAGCTTTACGCTAAAGCAAACAAACAAACAAACCTTCCATGATAATAGTACTTTCTCCTTCAACGTTGAAAATAAGACATTGAAATAAGAAAAGTGTACTGGACAGTATAAATAACAGGTTTCATTGTCTTAACGGAGCCAAATATATAAGAATGTAGTTGTCAGGGCGCTATTGACGTCAGCACACTCAGCATGTCATAACATATAAGGCAGTGGCAGCGTAAAATGAGAAGCACGATTATGAACAGCAGTTACAAAAGCTCTCTATTCAACCAGTGAAGATAGCTGCTGTAGGTATTCATACAGATATATAATTAGTTAGCAGCATATGAAAAGACACGAAACCTGTCAAGAGTCGATGACTAAATAACACCAACGTCGGAAAAAAAGCAGCATTATAAATTAAGAAGTCTAAATCGAACCCTTGCTATGTAATCAAACGTAATTCTTAGGAAGATGTAGTTTTTAATTAACAAAAAAGTACCCCATCTAACACTTTGTTGGTGAAAATACGTATTTATTAGTATTATTTCACATTGTTTTGGCTGCTTTGAAAATAAAATGCTCTAGAAAACGAAATACATTCTGAAAAAACAACTCGTAATTCCCTCAAAGTTCAAGGAAACTTTCAATAAAGAAATATTTTATTACGTTTTCTAGTAGCATGAGATTCCCTGAAAAGTCTTTATAATCATTTAGACGGAAAGTTGTACTTGATCAATTCAAAATAGGAAAAAAAGGTAATTTGTTGATACTTCCCCTATTTCTGCTAAAAGATAAGGATACTATAAAGCTTGTTCAGTCTCTGAATGTATTTTTTCCACCTTGTACAGTAACATAATTTAAGAACTATATTCAAGCTATATTATAGTCAGTTTCTAAACATTATCAGAGTCTTTAACAGTGAGAGAAAACATAAGAAACACTTACATGAAAAAAGTCATTCCACACTAAAATGATACGAGACAAACACTGGCTGTTGCTTATAAAAGGTTTATACAAACTGAAGGTTTTTGTTTTGTTTTTGTGGTTGCTAGTTTTTATTAATTCAACGCCACATTTGGCTATATGTTGTGTCCACCGTGGGGAATCGAGCCCCGGAGTTTGTGTTGTATGCCTGTAAACTTACCGCTGACCCTCAGGGAGATCAAACTGTAGGTAAATCCTGTTAAGGTAAGTAACTTTCATTTCTTATACCCTCAATACTTGCATTGGAAGTTTAGTGTTAACTACTTGTGTATGTTTATTCAACGCAGTATTTTTCGTATTCGTTAGTTTTGGTTTTGATATTATCGTACATATATATGTTTCTAAATAAGATGAAGTCTTATCTACTTTTTCGCGATTTTCACACACAGATATATTTAGACACTTAGAATAAATCAAAAATAAAATATATTAGACAGCATACCATAAAATCACTTCTTTCTTTACATTGCAAGTGTCGTTCTAGCAAAGAAAACACATTTACAGGGGCTACCTACTTCCGTCTACAGTGGAGAATCAGACTTGAGCTATGGACAACTGTACTAAAATACGCCTTAAAATTTGTATATGATGTTTTATCCACATTGTCTGGAGGATATTTCTATGAAACTTGGGAGATTATTTGATTTTAATGTTTTCATACATGCATATATAACATATTACTTTGACTGACAGCTAATATGTATAGTAGTATATGTCAGATTATTATAACTTATTACGTTTACTGACAGCTAATATGTATAGCAGTATACGCCAGATTATTCGAAGAGAATTTTCTTTGGAGTTGGTCGGAAACGTATGTACGCATCTGTTAAACAACACATATTTTTGTTTATTTCAGCTTCAAAAATGCTAACCTCTGGTCATTCTAAATAAATAAATAAATAAAAACTTTTTTAATTAAAGATTTTTTCCTGTCAGTTAAACAACACAACAAGCGTTTATCAGTTTGTTTTTTGAGATTTCAATACGTTTAATTAAAATTACAGAAGGCTAAATTATTTTTTCACTCGTATAGAAGCTGATATATACTTCCTATTTTTTTGGTGCAGTGTGTGAAATTCTTTTCATACTTTTTATTCCTGTTTCGTTTGAATGTCATACTACTGACGATAAAATGCGACTATTCCGAATCATACAAGTCGCACGTATACATTTTATTCTCTTTATCATTTATTCTTTCCCCTTTCTCAAAATAAATAACGTTTAAAATACATTATGATATATTGTAAACATCAAAAGACACCTATAAGCTGATCAGAGGTGTTGCAAAACTACGTTTACTGAGAGTCAGAGCAAAACTTTAAAAAGAAAACTGGAATATTTCCCCAACACTTCAAATGTTTGCTCAATTAAATAGACGAGATACGTGATGGCAGAATACCATTTGTTTGTGACCTCCTGTCCAAAACAAAAAACGAGTAGCTTTTATATACTCTTTGTGTGCTTACTTAGTAAATTTTTATCATGCAAATATGGTATTGTGTTAAACTCATGTCACAATCTGGTTTAAATAATTCAGGGGTATTGTGTTAACCTCATGTCATAATCTGGTTTAAATAATTCAGGGTAATGTGTTAAACTCATGTCACAATCTGATTTAAATTATTCAGGGTGTTGTGTTAAACTCATGTCACAATCTGGTTTAAATAATTCAGAGTATTGTGTTAAACTCATGTCACAATCTGGTTTACATAATTCAGGGTACTGTGTTTAACTCACGTCATAATCTGGTTTAAATAATTCAGGGTGATGTGTTAAACTCACGTCATAATGTGGTTTAAATAATTCAGGGTATTGTGTTAAACTCATGCCACAATCTGGTTTAAATAATTCATGGTATTGTGTTAAACTCATGTCATAATCTGGTTTGAATAATTCAGGGGTATTGTGTTAACCTCACGTCATAATCTGATTTAAATAATTCAGGGTATTGTGTTAAACTCATCTCATAATCTGGTTTAAATAATTCAGGGGTATTGTGTTAACCTCATCTCATAATCTGGTTTAAATAATTCAGAACAAAAAGCATAGCCCTATCTGTTTGAAAATATATTAAGATAACAACCAGAATGCATGTATAACATTTTGTTTATCTATGCATGTGTATAAGTCTCTCTAATCATCTCTTGTTAAATCGAAGCATCATCGAAGCATCAAAAGATATCTTTTTAATCATTTTTGTAAATGAAGGTGAAAGAACCACCCACAGAGACAAAATTCAGTATTTTAAGTTCGTTAATTCAGAGCCCGGTCTACTGCTACCGTTCTTCACGCACGTTCCTTCATGCTGGTAGCTTAAGAGATCTAGAAGCCCAACAGCTAGTCATTCAGATATCGACCGTAATGACAGAACCATATACACGAAATCGACAATCCCTTAGCAATATTACACCCTCATTAGACTAGGCCTAAACAATGGTGCTCGCAAGATATTTACAGGCGTTTGTAAGGCGAGGAAGCGGTACATACAGTACAACAACAGGTTTATTAATTGAATGACTAATGCGTTACGTATCATACAAATACTGCATTAGGACAAAATTACAGGATTAATACCTTGATTATCAGGTTAATACAAAGTATACATATAAGGAGACATCAATAGTTTATATACCAGGCACAATTAAAATGTCCATAAAATGACAGTTTCTACTGTAAGAAACCAAGTTCTTTCATCAACAAAATGAAATGTTTATTTAAATTGAGCATTAAATTATCCTGTGTCAGAAAATAAAATTAAGCAGCAACAGAACAAAAGGAAAAAGTGGTAGACGCTCTACTCAAATCTACAAAAATTTTCAATTACATAGAGGGACAACTTAATTTGCATTTATATTAAAATAGTAATAATTTGACTGGCAGATGAATGAAAACAGAAGAAAAACATATAACACATTAAAGTGTCTTGTCTGCGTGCATGACTTGGAATGGATCCCAATTTTGAGGTAAATGCTTGTGTAAATGACACAGATTCATTTATCACAATATACAGCCCGAGCGATCAAGCTATTTGAATACGTATTTATGTATCTACTTCTGTGATTGAGCAGAAAGGAACCTCAGTGCCTTCTGGGGAGTCCACTCCTGATAACCCCCTTTCTCTGGGCCGTAGAGTGCATTACGTCATATTTTCTACAGAGAGGAAGAGAACCAGTGAAATGTGAATCCACTCCTGATGAGCCCTTTTCAGAGATGTAGTGTGGATTTCGTCATCTTTGCTATAGAGAAGCAGAACGCTAGAGCCAAACAGGACATCTACTTCTAATACGCCCTTTCAGAGATGTAGTGTGGATTATGTCATCTTTTCTATGGAGAGGTAGAGCGCTAGTGTCGAGCAGAGCATCTAATTTTCATGATCCCCTTTCTATGAGATTTAATGTGGACTGAGCCGTCTTTCTTTTGCTGTTTAATTGCTCTATGTCACTGCAATAACCTAAATATTGCTTCAGCCAAGACTTTGTCTGTTATAACCCAACCAAACTAATAATGTGTTGTGTTAAGCGAAAGGACTTGTTAGTGGCAGCAAATAACAAATAGAGTGTAATTGAAATGCTATTATATATACTCTATTTACTAGAAGCCCGCATTGGGCTATTAAATAAGGATGTAACTTAAATTACTGTCCGTCTTACTTCAATGTAATGTTGCGCATATATTACCTCTAAATGTGGTGCTTCGTCAGTTAAAACGTTCTAACACTAATATTTATCCTACACCATATCAAAATCTTCATTTTCGGCCCTCTACTTTTAGTTCTATACCATCAGGTCTTATTCGTCTCAGTAATGGATGTATTAATGGTGATGGTTACTCCAGCTTTGATGTGGTACAATTTTTTTAGAGCAAGACATATGTGTGATAACAGTTTCTACAAGGAATGTGAGTTTCATATTGCCCACTATCAGGTGCCTAATATGTTTGCAGGTATGTTGACATGTTTCTTTTTCGTCACCCCTAGTTTCCTCCATGTAACGCCTTAGGGTTTATAGCGCTATGGACGCAGTGCAGATAGTCAGTCCGTTTTGTAGCTCTACGTTTAGCAGAAACAAACTACCGCTTCTCTTATCAAATATTGGCCAAATAATAATAATAATTAAAAATATAAGAAATTGATATTCAAATAATAATAACAAAAATATAAAAATGTGATATTCAAATAATAATAACAAAAATATAAAAATGTGATGTTTAAACAGGGTTACCACTTGATTTTATCAATATTACTTTTTCTTCAGAAGAAACATATCTCACTTAAAGGAGAGCAGTGTTTTATAGAAATTAGATATACGAATAACAAAAGTGATATTTCAAAACGTCATGTGATACGTCATGATGTAAGAACTTAGAACAGTGACAATCATATAGTAACATTTTACATATACACACTATATATATATATATATATATATATATATTATCTATTATAATAATACTCCGTTTTTTAAAATGAGTGCGCATCTTACTATCTAAATGCACATGCCCGCGCATTTCAACGGATGTGCTCCGCCCACCACGGGTATCGAAACCCGGTTTCTAACAGTATAAGTCCGCAGACATACCACTGTGCCACTGGGAGGCGTATATTTTAGTGGACAACATATTGAAAGCTCATAAAAGTTTTCTAAAAGGTGTAACGTTAGGTCGTATGATAACATTATAAGTTTGTATATTGACAGTAATAAGTACGGTAAAGTTTAACCCTAACTAAACTGAAGCAAAAAACGTACATAAGCTACACTGTTAATTTATCTCTTTATCGAATATAGGCTGTACTTAATAAAGGTTTAACTAATGTTTGGCCTAAGACAAGTGGACTTATAGATTTTTGTGTCCGCGGTTAGAATTCTTTTTTATCATTCTTGAAATCCTGTTATTAAAAAACTACTATTGCAATAATGATACTAATTTGACCGCAAATGTTTTTTCGGGTATCTACTAGTATATAATTAAAACCTCGAGATACAAGTATTCAGGTGAAAGCTAACTTCCTCAGTAATAGTAATACATTATACTGTTCACCGTTTCCACGCATAATGTTCAATACGAAGGTATAACACAGCTTAAATTGAGTTAAATGAACAAACTTAGGACATGTTGAAAGAAGGTTAGGCATCTGATCAATCGCCTCTGTGATTTTTCAATGAAATATTGAAATATGAGTCAACGTGTATTTTAACATTATTTGTTTCAGAAGTTCGTGCATAGCTACACAGAGACTATCTGCACTTGCCGTCCCTAGTTTTGAACTAAAAGACTAGATGGAAGGAAGCTAGTCAACAACACCAACTGCTAACTCTTGGGCTGATGTTATTGAATTTCACTGTCATTCTCACAACGCATCCACAGCTCCAAAGTGCAGAGAGGAATTTTACGGAATCAGGAACCCTCGGATCTACAATCCGGCACGTTAACCGCCAAGTTTGTTCCCTTTTTAAATAAAGAGAAAACTTCGTATATTTATAGATATCTACAATCATAATGCTACAGGGACACCTACAGACCCGTATTTGACCTCGTATCGCTGGATGCTATTACGAATTAATCATGCATGAGCTAATTAGAAATAGCACTGGGTCCATGCTTACGGAATCTATGATCCCATAACGTTGGCCAATAGCAACACATATACAATCATTAACTCAAGGCCTCTCGCTTTACCTCATCTGGCTTGCATGTTGAATGGATAGGAATGATATTATACTTTAAATATTAACGAGTAAATCACTTTATTTCCCAGTATTGCAATACTGGAGCAATGAATATAAAAAAGCAACATTTTTCACCTGCAGTGGTTTGCTGCGTGGTAAATATACTTATATGTGGCACGATAGACTAACATCTAATCTGACGTAATAAATCTGCATTATGCTGTCTTCCAAAGCAAAGGTTGTAAATGTGTACAAAACACGATACTTCTTCTGGTGGAAAATAGGCGGGGAAGTAATCTAAATATTTCATATAATTAAAATATTTTTGTTGTCTTTTGTTTAACCGTTCTTTGATGGCTCAGAAATAAACTTAATAGTTTATAATGCTAAAATTCTTGGTTTCCATCCCTATGACGGCTACAGCACAGATAACCCGTTGTGTGATTTTCGGCTTAGCAACAAACAGTCTCTCCGATTTTTAGATATTATGTGAATAATAATAAAAACTAGAACACTTTATTTTCATAGTCTTATTTATATAATATGAAAAACAGGTTTTACTTCAGAGTATTTATTTTTGTATCATCTGAAGTAAGGTCAGTTTACAAACAAATCGATTATCTCATGAGTAAACTTTCTAATCATTAACAAAAAACAAACATACATAAAATAACTAGTTAATTCAAAGCTGTAAGAAGAAATATATCAGTGTTACTTATATCCCCCCAGTGGCTCAGTGGTAAGCCCGTATGTTTATAACACTAAAAACCGGGTTTCGATATCTGTGGTGGGCACAACAAACAAAATTTATATTCACTCTGAAACTTGCAATACAGATGAATTCTACAGACAATGTTGAATTAGTATTTTATGTGTCTGGGAATTTAACAGCAGGTTCAAGATTTTTATATTAGAGTTATAATATTTTATCTTTTGCAGAAATGCTTAATTTGTCTTAAAATCTATTTTTAACTGTCTAAGAACTTATTTAATCTAACAGTATTTAATTTGTCTTAAGGTATTTTAGGGTTGGGGGCTCCATATAACACGTTATCATATTTTTTCACATATATCTGAGTTTTATCTAACTTCAGGCCTACCAGAGTTTAATGTGTGGTTGAAGTGTAGAAAATGATCGCATTGTAAATGTTTGGAAAGCCTAAGTTTAAACTCTATTTTCACAACACACTTCCTGCTTCTTCCTTTTTTTAATAATATTTAATACGAAAATCTTAAAAAGAATAGAAATATTAGATTATAAGTTAACATATGCCTACTTTTTTTCCGTTATCGTGACAAAAATTCAATGACACATGCAAAAAATAAAAATACCAGTTTAATATGTCATCTTCTAATAAATAATAAAGTGGCCTCTCATACTAACGAAGTGCTTTTCTCTTCTGTATGTATATATACGTATGGCAATTGTGCTGTGCAAAGAAAATATAAACACTTCTATAAGCCTAAGATTGACGTATATGGGGATAACAGCATGTTGAAACTATCACAATACGTTGTAAATTCTCACTACCTGGATGTCACCTGTTTATTTTCTTTATTGTTACATGAATCCTTCTATTTTGCGGAACATCATCACAGTGTAGTCTATCTGCGTATATGCACATACAAATAATTAGTTCAGGGTTCAAATCATGCCAACGTTACTTGTAAATTATTTTATTTTATTTAACCTCAGTTTAACCTGTTTCTTTTAATACTGTACTTTTCTGCCCTTCGCATGGACAAAAGCTAAATCGAATCTAACTATCCATCTCTCTGCAACGTTTCTCGGTCCACACCATACTCAAGCTAGTCTACTCAGAATGGTTAAATGATCATACTTTCTACACTTATGACACTTTTCATCACTTATGCTTCCAGCAAGAGTATTCTTGTCTTATCCATTTTTAAACTATCTCAATAATGTTAGTTAGAAAATTCCGTGCCACTTGTCCATTAGTTTTACACAGTCGCACTTAATATATCAGGGTGTAGAAGCAGAGAATCCTGATGTTCATATAAACACTCTTTAGTAAATGATATAAGAATGTAAAATTCTCTAATATTGTTATTTATCTTATGGCATGATAACTGACGTTCATAGTTCTACTAGTAATGTTCCTCCTATAACCACACACACAAGCATATTTAGGTTAGTGGATGTTATCCAATCAGCCCAGCCTATTATTAAAACTTCAGAAATATAATTATCAAGCTTAATTTACCAACTTTTGAGGTGTTTAATCTTTACTTGATAATAGATAAATAATAAATCTACTTTGCAGAGACTTATGAGTTTACAGATACAGAAAACCATTTCAGTCTAATCATTACCTTGATCTCTTTCATTTGTGAACCGTGGAATAGTAATAACATAGTGGTCTGCTGTATATCATTAATGGCTGATTATGATAAGATGCTAATAAAGTATATCACTTAGATGCATAAAATGAATAAAACTGAGTTCAAAATTTAAATTATACTTAGCAATTTCGACTCTGATATACAAGATCAGCAGTGGGGAAAAGTAATCATAGAAATGAATATTATTTTTAGTCGAGGCAATTTTTCTTTTTTTCTTGTAATAAATGTTATTATAATAATCCATCATAAGTATTACGTAGCTAGGCTATGTGAACGTATATTACGTTTGATAATGTACAATAAAATTAAACCTTGTTTCTTACTGTTTTGAGCAGAAATTAATACTTCTAGAAATATCAGGTTTATCTAAAATTATCCTCAAAAATCTGATAAAACTGAATACTATTCTACGTTTGAATAGGGTACAGCGTTAACAAGCCAGTAATAGTGATGTTAAAGTTAGCCCTGTGATTATATATAGTATGTTCACAATAGCAATAATTATTAAACCATACACGTAATTAGTTCAGATTTTCAGAGTTTCTAACGCAGTACAACAAAAGTCTAACCGGTTATTTCGTATGTATAAACAGTACAATTTGACGTTAAATAAGAGTCTGCAATGAATGTTCCAAATAATTTATAAGCCAGATCATTAGCTCGTGGTCAGAGATAATATTTGATGGATGGGAAATTCTGAAAACTTTTTAAGACTTTGTTTTAGTAGAAACTCAGACTTGCTATAAGTTTCTATTCGAAGAAAGATTACTTTAACGGAATATTATTTTGAAGTCTGATTCTAACAAATACTTCTACAACATTGAAGTCACATATATTTGCACTTTTCTGTCAACAATACCTTTTCCCCTATGTATGATAGTTACTAGAAAACGGGTTACATCCTTTTGTAATAATATATACCTCTACGATTCTATTCACGTTTACATTAATCTGCGTACTATGTACAAAATATAGAAATATATACTTTTTTTTCTTATCTAATATTTTTCGCACTATTCAAATGCGTACTTAATATCCTGTGTCTGAGTTATTATGAGTGTTGAAGACGACACAAGGTGTCCGACTGATCAATAAAGGAAAAAAGCTACTTACTTAATCCTCATCGACACGCTGATCCTTTTTTTCCAAACATGATAAGAGTGAATTTGTGGTTTTAGATTGTAGTCAACTCGGCCATGTATTAGGGTCGCGTATTCCTGAACAGTTTGTTTGTTTTTGGCAGAAAGCTCGTGCACAATATTTTAGAAAAGAAATCGGGCCTAAAGGTCATCCATATCAACACCATAAGCTTCACACATGTGTACACTGAGATTACGACAGTTTTGAGTTCACATTCCTGAAAGACTGCAGATTGGGTAGTAAATCAGGCCAGAACGTCACAATTCTGCGCTACGACCCAAGCTTCCCGCTATAGAAACAGAAATAGCTGCTCGGGGCATGCACCATCCATCCACTAAGACTGTAGGAGCTGCATCTTCGCGCAGAGCACGAGCTCCGCAGTACGCATGGACACATCCATCCACGTGTCTCGCGGGAGCTCTAGAACCGGCCATCAAGAGTCAAGGCTTTCTACCATGTTAAACACTATATATTTCACGCTATAGTCAAACACACGGTACATAATTTGTGTTTGTCTATACATCCCATATGAAATTGACCGTACTTCCTACGTAGACATGCAAGTAATGGTTCGTTGAGCCAACAATACTGCTGCACGAGAGCATTGATTCACAGTTAAGAGTATAGAGTGACAAAAAAGAACCCTTAATATATGTGTTTCCCGAGAAAGTAATGTTTCAATACGTATGATGTTTCAGTTCAGATACACGACTGTGATCAACTGATAATAACATCAACATAGAACAAACTATTTCAGGATGAAATAACTAAATTCGATTTTTTTTCGCTTATCCTTTTTATTATTATATATAAAAAACGTATACAAATATAATTTATTGCTTTCGAGCAGCTATAATGAGGAGAGAGATAGACAGATAGATTATAAAATAATTATAGTCGTCAGGGATGATGATATTTAATTGTGATTAACAAATAATAAAAAAGGCATGGTTGGTTATATATATCTCACAAACGACTGTTTTAAAGCCTATAACAAGTGAAGATTTGTAGAAAAATATTAATAGCAAAATATTTAATATTAGATAATTTGCTGTGATTATACAGAAAATTAAAAACCTCAGAAACCAATTAACATCAGTGTTATATAAGAAAATAATGTATTTCTGTTCTTTTTCTAGTGATGTGTAGAAAGCATTAAAAACATATTGTAAAGTGATTGACAAATTTGTCCCTATAAGAATGCATTTACACACTGTAATGTGTTCGTGTTACTACTTTTCTAGACGTAAAAGTGTACTAATTTAGTAATACATTATTTGTACAAGGAATCTCTGATTCGAGCTGTAATAGAATAATTTTAACGAATATTATAAATTAGAAAAACATCTGAAATCAAGCACGATTACAGTCATTTCTCTGGTATAAATAGCCTCACTGATTTCATATTACTATAATATATATTGTTTTTACTGTGTATAGCTAACATTTCAGATATAATTTTTGCTGTTAGAAGTCCTGCCTAGTTGATGAGTTCTGGTAGTGAACGTGGGGCTTATCTGAAATACTATTTTAATGTTATTACTGGTCGAAATCCGTGAAGGACTAGTTAAGAATGTGAAGAAAAACAACTGCAGTCAACCGTGATTTTAATCACTTTTGTTAACCCTCGTTGTTCCATCAGTTTAGGCGTTTTAGACCACTCCAATACGTAGCTATACTTCCCACAGTAGCTCAGGAGGCAGTGAAATGACAATATCCAAGTTAATGATGTGGTACGAGATAGTATCACACTTAGTATACGTTTAGTGTCTAAAATATTCAACGTGACAACTCACAGCTTTATACACATAAAAATATATAATACACACCAATGAAGTTATCGTTCTCACTTGTTTTCTGCATAAGAGCGAGTGTGACCTACAATTTACGGTACTCTAACCGAGAGCTCTAAATCGCAATACCGCTCCGCACATTGAAGCCGTCGGTGTGCTATAAGAGTGACGGTAAGATCCCATTTTTCGGTCAGAAAAAGAGTTGATGATCGATGGTGTCTATTCAAAATTAGAGACGGTTAATTAAGTGCAGATAGCGGAAGTTTAACTTTGTCGAAAATCCCGAAAAAACTTTCTCCCTAAAAGTAAAACCAGAATTTCTGGATGCCAACGGATCAAATATTCATGGTAGCCAAGTTGTTTCCAATATCAATTGTAAAAAACTTGATAGTTCACTTTAGTTTGAACTGCAAGACATGTAGATGGTTGTTTCCTACCTTCTTTTTATGTAACCATAACTTGTGTGTTAGTCCAAAGTTCACTCTAGTCTGAGCTGCAAGACATGTAGATGGTTGTTTCCTACCTTCGTTTTATGTAACCATGACTTGTGTATCAGTCAAAAGTTCACTTTAGTCTGAGCTGCAAGACATGTAGATGGTTGTTTCCTACCTTCGTTTTATGTAACCATGACTTGTGTGTTAGTCAAAAGTTCACTTTAGTCTGAACTGCAAGACATGTAGATGGTTGTTTCCTACCTTTGTTTTATGTAACCATAACTTGTGTATTAGTCAAAAGTTCACTTTAGTCTGAACTGCAAGACATGTAGATGGTTGTTTCCTACCTTCTTTTTGTGGAAAATTCACACTATCCAGAATTCTAAAGCATGAACGGCTTCTTCTTGTGGAACCATCAGTTGTTTACTATTTAGAAGTTCACTCTATTGAGAACTGTATTACATGTAGATGGATGTCTTGTGGATTTCTTTCTATGGAACCAGGAGCTGTGTAGGATTAATAAGTTCACTCTCTTCAGAACTGCAACACGCAAAGATGGTGACTCCTGGCAACACAAGTAGGTAGTTGAGTCATGTCTTCTTCCTGTATAAATGTGATATATGTATTATTTAAAAGTTCACTCTACTGAGACGTGCAGCAGATGTAGGTGGTTGTCTACAGGCTTCTTTATGTGGAACCATAAGCTGTGTATTACTTGAAAATACGCTCTATTCAGAAGTGCAGAATACATACTTAGTTTTCTCCTCGCTTCTTTGCGTGGAGCCACAAAATGTATACTACTTAGAAATTTACTATTTTCAGAACTACATATATTATGTAGATATGTATCTCCTGGATTTTTTGTGAAGCCAAGAGCTGTGTACTATTTAGAGTTGCACTCTGTGAGAACTTCAATATATCTAGGTGTTTTTATGTTGTTGTTTTCTGGCTAATTTCTGTGATACCACGATGTGTGTACTACATCGAAGTTCACTACACACAGAACTGCAATGCACGTACAGTATTCAATCCTAGCTTCTTTATCCGGAGCCATGAGCTATGTTTTATTTAGAAATACAATCTATTGGGAACTATAAAAGTTATAGATGGTTATCTCCTGGCTTATTTCTCTGGAACCATGAGTTTTGTACTGATTAGAAGTTAACACTATTCAGAATTACAATAAATGTCGAAGTATGTATCGTGACTTTTTTATGGAAAATCATGACGTATTTACTACTTGGAATTATATTCTATTTGGAACTACAATGTACGTAGGTTGTTTTCTCCTGGCTTTATAGAAGTTCACTTTATTCATAAATATAATACATTTAGAAGGTTGTCTTCTGGCCCCTCTCTGTGGAATAATGAGTTATATGCTATTTAGAAGCTCACACAATTCAGAACCGCCTTCTGACGTCTCTCTGGAGAACTATAAAATTTGTACTATTTCGATTTAAGACCTATTTAGAATTGCACTTCCTGTAAGAGGTTTTCTATTGGCTTCTTTTTGTGAAACCATGAACTTTTCACAATTTAAAAGTTCAATCTACCAAGAATTGCAGTATAGGTAGATGATTTTTTTCATGTCTTCTTTCTGTGGACCATTGGCTGTATACTACTTCGAAGTTCACTATTTTCAAAATTGTGTTCCATGTAAGTGGTTGTCTTATGGCTTCTTTCTGTGGAAAGTAAGCTGCAAATTACTTGAAACATCAATCAGTTCAAGACTGCAGTACATGTAGGAGGTTGTCTCCAGGGGTCTCTCTGAGGACCCATGAACAGTGTACTATTTAGAAGCTCACCCAGTTCAGAATTGCAATACATGTAGTTGGTTGTACTACGACTTAGTTCTGTGGAGTATTGCGAAATGCTACACATACAGGCTGTGCGTTACCTGGCTACTTTCTGAAGGAAAATGATGTGTGTGTTCTCTTTACAAGTTTACTCTATTCAGAACTGCAATAAATGTAGGTGGTTGTCTCTTGACTTCTTCTTATCAAACCATAAGTTGTGAACTACTATCCAATTCACTCTATTCTGTAAACTATAATTTTTGAAAGTAGCTGTTTCCTGCCTTCTCTTTTAGGAATAGTATGATATCTACTGCTCTGAAAACCACTCTTATGTTAACAGCAATATGTGTATGTGGTTCACTCCCATGTTTTTTGTTTTTTTTGTGGGTACTACTTGTAAGTTCTACTTTATTAGAACTGTGGTGCATGGTGTAAGTGGTTTGCTTCGTAGTTTTTCTTTGGAAAGTAAACTGTGTTCTACTTGGAAAGTCACTCTATTAAGGACTGCACTAAATGTAGTTTGCTGTCCCCTGGTTTCTTTCAGTAGTACCATGATCTGTGCACTATTTAGAAGTTCAATCTATTTAGAATTGTAATACATTTAGGTGTTTGACTACTGGTTTCTTTCCATGGAAGCGTTAACAGAGTCATACTTGGAAATTTACTTTACTCAGATCTATAGTGCATGTAGGTGTTTGCCTCCTGTTTTCTTTCTATTGGCCACTGAATTATGTACTACTAGGAACTCCAATTTAGAATTGCAAAACATGTATGATGTGTACTTCTTGTAAAATCACTTTATCGAGAACTGCAGAACTTGTAGGTGGTTGTTACCTGGTTCCTTTTTGTGTGACCATATGGTGGGTAATACATGGAAACATCATATTATCACAAACACGACAAATGTAGGTTGTTGTTTAATGGCTTCTTTCTATGGTACCATGATGTACGTATTATTTATAAGTTCACTCTTCTCTGAATAGCAATATAGGTAGTTTGTTGTCTCTTAGATTATTTCTATGTAACCATGAGATGCGTACTATTTAGAAGTTCATTTTATTCAGGATTGCAATACACGTGTGAGGTTTTCTCGTGGCGTCTTTTTCTTTAAAGTCATGAGCTACTTGGAAATTCCCTCTATTGAGAACTGCAATGCTTGAAGGTTCTTGTCTTCTAGCTTCTTTCTGGGGAACATTAACCTGTGACCTACCTAGAAAACCACTTTACTGCAATACATGTACGTGGTTGTTTCCTGCCTTCTTTCTTTGAAACTTTAATCTGTGTACTACTTAGAAAAATCATTCTATTCAGAGTAGGTAGGTAAGTAATTGTCATGTAGGTAACTGTCAACTGACATAGCAGTACAGATAGGTAATTGTCAACTGGCACAGCAGTAAAGGTAGGTAACTGTTAATTGGCACAGGCGTACAGCTAGATAACTGTCAACTGACACAGCAGTAAACGTAGGTAATTGTCAACTGGCTCAGAATTACAGATAGATAGTAACTGTCAACTGACACAGAAGTACAGGTAGGTAATTGTCAACTGGCTTCTTTCAGTGAAATGACAAGCTGAGTACTATTTGTAAGTTCACTATATTCAGAAGTACAGTACGTGTAGGTGCTTGTCTGGCTTTTTCCTGTTGAACTATAAGCTGTGTACTACTTGAAAGTTCACTATATTCAGAAGTACAGTACGTGTAGGTGCTTGTCTGGCTTTTTCCTGTTGAACTATAAGTTATGTACTACTTAAAAGTTCACTATATTCAGAAGTACAGTACGTGTAGGTGCTTGTCTGGCTTTTTCCTCTTGAACTATAAGCTGTGTACTACTTGAAAGTTCAACTATATTCAGAAGTACAGTACGTGTAGGTGCTTGTCTGGCTTTTTCCTCTTGAACTATAAGTATGTGTACTACTTGAAAGTTC